>NC_092446.1:3365113-3372212 GCF_036169615.1 Heliangelus exortis
AAAAGGAGGGGGGGGTGGGTGTAAAAAATGAGCATAAAGTCCCTTTTGTAGCAGCCAAAGGGGCTCAGAGCATCCTTGAGCTGTGCTGGCAGGACCAGGCCATGGGGCTCAGCTGGTTTTGGTTTGGCAGCTGGAATTAGGAGGGAAGGATAGAAGGAAAATTGGATTTTGGAGGGAGGGGGCTGTGGATCCACCAGGACACTTTGTTTAACCCTAGCAGAAAGGTTTTTGTGCTGGTGGTTGGCAAAAAGCAGGGTGAGCTTTGCAGCTCCCTCCAGCCCACAGGGAGAGGGAGAAGAAAAAAAAAAAAAAAAAAAAAGCATTAATATTTAAAAAAATTAGAAATAATGCAGTGGTTTCTATATATATTTCAAGAATTACAAGATTTTGTTCTCTTTTCCCTGTTCTATTTTTTGCAGAAGCTTCTTTGAGGGGACCCAGGCTGAGGAGTGGTTCAGCAGCACCCCTGGCTCTGCAGGGGGCCTCAGGGTGCAGGGGGTCCTGGGTGTAGGGTGCTGGAGCCCCCAGGGACTGCATGAAGAGCCCCCAAATCCCCAATAAATCCAGCAAATCCCACTCTGAAACCATTTCTTACTGGGAAATTCTCACCTTTCTCCCCAAATCTGGGTGCGTGCTGGTTTTGTTCACACTTGTCCCACTCCTGGGACGTTCTTGTCCCTGTCCCCACTGCAGGACAGATCCAGCCAGCAGATTACTGTAATTTGGGGGTTCCCCACATGGTTATTGCTAATATTGTTTTTTTTTTTCTTTTGGCTAATGAGCCAGTGATGGATAATTATTTTAATCTGCATCACGGGGTGGGAACGCACCCGGATCAGCGAATTTAGAATAACACTAAAAATTTCAAAAAAAAAAAGGAAAAAGTAGGGAAAAAAAGAAAAAAGAGGAAGAAAACCCTCCTCTCCATGAGAGTCTTGCTGCCTTTGATCTTTTGTGTGAGGCCTCTTATCAGGAGGAGAGTAGGTTTCCACACTGGAAGATAGGGGAATAATACTTGGGGGAGATAAGCTGCAGCCCTGGCTCTCCTTTGTGTGGCACATTTGATAGGTCTGGGAAAATGTTTACTGGGAGATTTTTGGGGGGGAGAATTAGTCCCCAGCCCAGCTGAGCAAAAAAAAAATTGCTTTTCATGATAATGAAAGGGGGGTGGGGGACTTGGGGTGGTTTGGGGATGGGGTGTTGGGTTTTGCTGGGCCCCTGGCTGTGGTCACCCCCTGGCAGAGGGATATTAGCAAAAAAAAAAAAAATAAAAATCCTTTATGAATGAAAATATTGAATTATTACGGTGGGCTGAATGGGGAAATGGAAACCCTGGGGGGGTTGGGGAGCATCCCCAGGGGGATGTTGGTGTTGTCACTAATTTCAGCTCGTGGGTTGCAGCAGGTCAGGAGCATCCAAGGCATCACCCAGAGGAGAAAACTCAGTCAGGGACAAACCACGAAGGAAAAAGCTGCTGGATTGTTCCTGCCTCCTCCCAGAGGAGTTTCCCAACTCTTACAGGTGCCAGGAGGAATTTCCCTGGAGCTCTCTGAGCAGCTTCAGATGTCCCTCAGCTCCTGGGCAAGGACAGCATTCCAGGCAGGGATGAGGATGCTCAAGGGATCAGACAGCCCTGGGACTGGGGGTCAGCCAGTACCAGCCCCCCCTGCTAACTTCCCTATTAATCTAGCTTATTATTATTATTATTGTTATTATTATTAAACATCTCTCTTCTCCCAAATCATCTCCGAGCCACGGCGAGGTCCCTGGTAATAGCTCCATAAATTTCAGCCATAAAAAGTAATGGAGGGAGACAAATGAGATAATTAGGAATAAATCTTGGCGAGGTCTCTATTCATCAACATCCCCCAGAACTGGCCAATATTCCAAATCATTAGCAGAGCCCGTAATTAACAAAGAGCCAAGGCTTCCAACCTTAATAAAGCTCACTCAACTCTATATTATCAGGTAGTGGCTGACGAATCAGCCCTGTTAATATTATGGCCTTTGTTAAGAATCTTCTTTCTTCCTTCCTTTCTCTCTCTCTTTTTTTTTTTTTTTTTTTAAAGCTAAAAATCCTGTGTCATTTTTTTTCCCCCTGCTAAATTTTAATTAGATTTTGCATGTGCATCTGTAGAGGGCAAGAAAGGGGACAAAGGGACAGGGTTTTTCTTTTCTTCTTGGCCACAGAGGCAAAAGAACTTGATATCCCCCCTCCCATCTTACTCCTTTTAGTCGTGGCTCCACACCTCCAGGTTTTTTTGCAAGGAGGAGAAGTCCTCAGGGCTGGAACCAACTTTTTTTTTGTCCCTCCCCTTTCCCTGGAGCCTCAGGACAGCTGGAACACACAGGCAGAAGGTGCCAGCTGGTTTGGGCTAAAAGCAGAAAGAATTTGCCAAAAAAAAAAAAAAGCAGAGCAAGTTCAAACACTATTTCCTTGTCACACCTTAAAAAATCATCCTTTCTGGGCTTGCTGAAGGGTTTTTCTGCTCCCTGCCCACCTGGGTGTGGGGGGACAGTCACCTCCGTGTCACCCCAAGGCCAGGCACCCACGTCCCCAAAAAAAGCTGCAGCCACCCGTGTCCCCTGACCTCACCCACGCTGCCATCTCAGCAGCCAAGAGGGGCTCCAGGTGCCTCCTCTGTCTCAGAAAGTGTCTAAAATTAAGAATATCCCCACTTTGGCTTCTCTGACACTTGGATCCAGCTGGGAGCAGAGCCCTGGGGAGGCTGTGCCAGCTGCCAGGGGATGCCCTGCTCCGAGGAGAAAAAAAGGGGGAAAATGTTACATGGAAAATGTTTCCCCCCAGGTGCACCAAGGGTTTTATGAAGTGGGAATGGAGCATTAGGTTGGGAGGGATTTTCTTCTTGTACCAGGGGTTTTATTAAGTGAGAATTTAGCATCACGTTTAGGGGGATTTTTTATTTATTTTTTAGGTTTTTTTGTGTGTGTGCAACACAGTCAGGAAAGGGAATTTCATTCTCTTTCTGCCCTGTGCAGTTTTTATGGGGCTTTATTGAACCCTCCCCAGTGCCAGCCTTGAGTCAATGGGAAATGGGCCAGACCATAAAAAAAAACTCCCACAAAACTCCCCTGAAAATAACTCAGTGTAAGCACAAAAACCAAGGGGACAAAACCCCCAATTAGGGAGCCCCGGGACATAGAGAAGAGCAAAACCCAGGTGGGAAGGGAAAAGTGCTCAGGACAAAAAGGAAGCTTCAGGGCCGTGAGCTTTAGGCTGAAACAGGAGGACTCAAGCCCAAAAATCTCAAGCCCAAAATCCCAGAAGCCAACTTCATCAGAACTCATCCAAGGGGAGGGGGATCTGGAAGAAATCAGCATCCCCCCCATCCCATCAGCATCCCCCCCATCCCATCACCAGCATCCCCCCCATCCCATCAGCATCCCCCCCATCCCATCACCAGCATTCCCACCTTCCCAACAGCATCCCCCCATCCCATCACCAGCATTCCCACCTTCCCAACAGCATTCCCACCTTCCCATCATCAGCATTCCCACCTTCCCATCAGCATTCCCACCTTCCCATCACCAGCATTCCCACCTTCCCATCAGCATTCCCATCTTCCCAACAGCATCTCCACCTTCCCAGCAGCATCCCAACCTTCCCATCATCAGCATCCCCCCCATCCCATCAGCATTCCCACCTTCCCATCAACATCCCCCCCATCCCATCACCATTCCCACCTTCCCATCAGCATCCCCCCATCCCATCATCAGCATTCCCACCTTCCCATCAACATCCCCCCATCCCATCATCAGCATTCCCATCTTCCCAACAGCATCTCCACCTTCCCATCACCAGCATTCCCACCTTCCCATCACCAGCATTCCCACCTTCCCAGCAGCATCCCAACCTTCCCATCATCACCATCCCCCCCATCCCATCACCATTCCCACCTTCCCATCTCATCCTGGCCTTATCCCAACCCCCTTCCCCCTCTCTTCCTTTCCCTGTCTTTACCTTGGAGCTCTGCGGAGCCATCCCAGTGATCCCAGTACCAGCATCCCCAGTAAAGCCACCATTAACACCTCTGCAGGTGCTTTCCCCATCCCTGCCCCTTCCCATGGGATTTGCTGCTGGGACCCTTCCCCTTCCATCTCCGTCCTCACAACACCCCCACAGCCCCCCATTGGGTGGGAAGGTGATTCCTGAGGCCAGGAGAGCTCCACGGGGTGGTTGGGACCCAGCAGCACCTCGGGTTCTCTGACACCTCCTTTAATCTCTGTTACAATAATTATTATTTTGGGGTTTGGGTGGTTTGGGTTTTTTTTTTAATTATAATTATTGGTTTTTATTTTATTTTATATTTTATTTTATCTTATTTTATTTTTTATTTTATATTTTATTTTATTCTATTTTATCTTATTATATTTTATATTTTATATTTTATATTTTTCTATTTTCTATTTTCTATTTTCTATTTTATATTTTATATTTTATTTTATTCTATTTTATTTTTATCTTATTATATTTTATATTTTATATTTTATATTTTTCTATTATATTTTATATTTTATATTTTATTTTATCTTTTTCTATTATATTTTATATTTTATATTTTATTTTATCTTTTTCTACTATATTTTATTTTATTTTTTATTATTTATTTTTAATTTTTAATTTTTAATTTTTATCTTATCTTATCCTATTCTATTTTATATTTTATATTTGATATTTGATATTTTATATTATTCTATTATATTTTATATTTTATATTTTATCCTATTCTATTTTATTTTATGTTTGTTTTTTTTTTTTTTTTTTTTTTTTGTTGGTTGGTTGGTTGTTTTTTTTTTTTTTTTTGCTTGGTGCTTTTAGCCCAGAAAGTTCTTCAGCTCAACCCGTGTCCAGTCTCGTCTAATCCAAAATTTCTGGAAGTCACCGAGCTGCAGACCCCGAACCCCCCCCACAACCCACGCCTTGAGTTTTTTCCACTCGAGGAACAAACCGGAGGCTCCAGGACTCCCCAGCGGGGAACTGGGCCCAGTGCGAGCCTGCTGGGGAAACTGGGAAAAAACCTGGCGCCTTCACTAGAGGGCAGCATCACGCCGATAAAATTCCCTGGAATCCCGGCACGTTTGGATCACCCGGGTGGGATCGTCCCAGGAACTTCACACCTCGGGGCACGGGGGTTGGGAAGGGGTTAACGCTGCTCCCGCTGCCAAAAAAACCCAATTTTTTTGTTTGTTGAGGGGCAAACTCTGCTTTTGTGCCCGGGAATCTTCCCTTCCGGCTGGAAGTGTTTTCCAACGTCTTGGAAGCTCTTCCTGAGCTGGCTGAGCAGAACCGGAGAGGCGGCACCAAGCACTGGTTTTACTGGGAAGAGAAAAAGGTGGGAAGTGAACTGGGGCGTCGGGATCAGAGCTGAGCGTCCAGCGAGGCGGAAAGGGTGGATGCAGAGCCAGGGATGGATGAAGAAACCAGGGATGGATACAGATCCAGGGATGGAAGCAGAGCCAGGGATGAATATGGAAATCAGGGATGGATGCAGATCCAAGGATGGATGCAGAAATCAGGGATGGATGCAGAAATTAGGGATGGATGCAGATCCAGGGATGGATACAGAAATCAGGGATGGGTGCAGAAAACGAGGATGGATGCAGATCCAGAGATGGATGCAGAATCCAAGGATGGATGCAGAAATCAGGGATGGATGCAGAAATCAGGGATGGATGCAGATCCAGAAATGGATGCAGAATCCAAGGATGGATGCAGATCCAAGGATGGATGCAGATCCAAGGATGGATGCAGAAATCAGGGATGGATGCAGAACCAGGAATGGATGCAGAAACCAGGGATGGATGCAGAAAACAAGGATGGATGCAGATGCAAGGATGGATGCAGATCCAGGGATGGATACAGAAATCAGGGATGGATGCAGAAATTAGGGATGGATGCAGATCCAGAGATGGATGCAGAATCCAAGGATGGATGCAGATCCAGAGATGGATGCAGAAACCAGGGATGGATGCAGATCCAGAGATGGATGCAGAAAACAAGGATGGATGCAGAAACCAGGGATGGATGCAGATCCAGAGATGGATGCAGAAACCAGGGATGGATGCAGATCCAGAGATGGATGCAGAAACCAGGGATGGATGCAGATCCAGAGATGGATGCAGAAATCAGGGATGGATACAGAATCCAAGGATGGATGCAGAAACCAGGGATGGATGCAGAAATCAGGGATGGATGCAGAGCCAGGGATGGATACAGAAATCAAGGATGGATGCAGAAATCAGGGATGGATGCAGAAAACAAGGATGGATGCAGATGCAAGGATGGATGCAGATCCAGGGATGGATGCAGAAATCAGGGATGGATGCAGAAATCAGGGATGGATGCAGATCCAGAGATGGATGCAGAAACCAGGGATGGATGCAGAAATTAGGGATGGATGCAGAAAACAAGGATGGATGCAGAAATCAGGGATGGATGCAGAAATCAGGGATGGATGCAGATCCAGGGATGGATGCAGATCCAAGGATGAATATGGAAATCAGGGATGGATGCAGAAACCAGGGATGGATGCAGAAATTAGGGATGGATGCAGATCCAAGGATGGATGCAGAAATCAGGGATGGATGCAGAACCCAACCTCAGCTGTGTTTCCCCTCCCCCCCGCAGCAGGGCACTGAAGCAGGCAGAGGTGCTGAGGTGCATTCAGCAGTGCAAATATTTGAAATATTTGAAACTATTTGAAGAATAAAACCCTTCACTGCCCAACACCGTGGTGGTAACGAGCTTGGAAATCCGTGGGCTTGGGGGGAAATGGAATTTTGAGCTGCTGGGAGCCCCTGGAATTCCTTCAGCATCAGCAGTGCCAGCAAATACTGAACCTGCACTGTGAGGGGGTGCTGAGCTCCTCAGGGGGGAGGGTTCTGCATCCCATGGGAATTTCCCTCCCAGTCCCAGGGAAATGAAACCCGGAGCAGCCCATGGGACAACCAGCTAACACGTGTGGTACCTCTGGGGCAGGTATAGAAATATATTTATATATAAATAATATATAAACACCCCCAAATGGAGGCACAAAATACAAACTATGACTAGAAATATATTGACACGTAGGTGTGT
>NC_092446.1:3535902-3671278 GCF_036169615.1 Heliangelus exortis
TGTTGGACTTGATGAGCTCTGAGGTCCCTTCCAACCCAGAGGATTCAATGATTCTGTGATTCTATGATTCTATGATTCTATGATTCTATGATTCTGTGATTCTCTACCCAACCAATGCTCCAGCCCAGTCAAATCCTAAATCCCAGAGGCCAGCTCGGGGGTTTCCATCCCCTGCACAGATGCAGATGGTGGAGACAATAGGAACTTCAGCACGTTCAGCACCTTGCAGAGCCTTGAACAGCTGCCAATGGCCTTTGGAGAGATGCCAAAAGCAGTTCATGAGATGGGAATGATAGAGATCCTCAGCAGCCCATGGGGTCTGTAGCAGGCTCTGCTACTGTTGGCTTGCATGGTCAGGACATGTTTTTCCCCTTGTTCTGAGCCATCCCTCCTGGGGAGGCAGTTTGCTCCATCAGGAATTCTGTTCCTGTCTGCACACAGAGTTGGAAGCTCCCTGCTCTTCTTTCAGATGTGACCGAAACAAAAAGAAACACTGGGGGGAAGCATTTTTTTTTTCCCTCCTTTGTCATCAAGGGCTTTATGGGGAAAGACCAGACTCTCACAAAGGTAAAATGCAGAGAAAGGACCTATGGAGTTGTGTAGAGAGTTTCCCTGCCATCCAATTGGTCTTCCCCTAGACCTGAAATTTCCCCAGCCACTCCAGGCTCCAGTTTTCAAACCTCCATGCAGAAGAATCATAGAATCACAGAATCATCGAATCTTCTGGGTTGGAAGAGACCTCAGAGCTCCTCAAGTCCAACCCTTGATCCACTCTCCCCGTGGTTCCCAGCCCATGGCACTGAGTGCCACATCCAGGCTCTTTGGAAATATCTCCAGGGATGGAGAATCCACCCCTTCCCTGGGCAGCCCATTCCAATGGCTGAGCACCCTCTCCAGAAAGAAATTCTTTCTAATGTCCAACCTAAACCTCCCCTGGCACAACTTGAGACCTCTTGTGCCCTCTTGTCTTGCTGAGAGTTGCCTGGGAAAAGAGCCCAACCCCCCCCTGGCTCCAACCTCCTTTCAGGGAGTTGGAGAGAGTGATGAGGTCTCCCCTGAGCCTCCTCTTCTCCAGCCTCAACACCCCCAGCTCCCTCAGCCCTTCCTCACAGGACTTGTGCTGGATCCCTTCCCAGCCTCCTTGCTCTTCTCTGGACCTGCTCCAGCACCTCAATCTCCTTCCTGACCTGAGGGGCCCAGAACTGGACACAGGACTCAAGCTATGGCCTCCCCAGGGCTGAGCACAGGGGCAGAATCCCTTCCCTGGACCTGCTGGCCACGCTGTTCCTGAGCCAGCCCAGGATGCCATTGGCCTTCTTGGCCACCTGGGCACACTGCTGGCTCCTCTTCAGCTTCCTGGCAATCCAGAGTTCTGATGCGACGAGAAAGTGCACCAGATTTTGGTTTTTTCCCCCAATTTCTTCCACACCTTCCACACAGACCTGAGTCTTGGAAGAAGAGCAGGACCATCCAGCCCATGCTGAGCACCCCTCCTGCAGCCAGAGCTCAGTGGATGGAGAGAAAGCTGCAAACAGCTCTGCAGCCCCTCTGGAGAATTTCAGTGATAGGGAAGAGGAGGAAGACATTTTGCAGATGTTTCACTGGCACAGAAGGCAGGAGATGAAAAGGCCACTGTGTAAAACACAACACCATGATGGGGCTCTACTAAATGTAAGTGGCAAACACAAGGGCAGGGATGCTGGTGTAGGGATAACTGCAGAGGTGATTGGGGCTTCCCCCTCTCTGTCCCTTCCCCAAATACCAAACTGCATTAAAATCCCCCAGGATCAAGCTCACACTGACTATTTTCTTGTTCATTCTCTTTTTCCAGATGAAGAAATCGTGTTGGAGGCACATCCAGCCTGTGGAAGAGCTTAGCAAAGGAGGGGAGAGGCAGCAAATTCCCAAATTGTTTGGGCTCCTTAAAGCAAGACTGAAAGGCTCTGCCTAAGAGGCAAAGTCCCAGCTCCAGCAGGGGCTGCTTGGATGGAAATCCCTGGCCAGCCATGTGCAGGAGCTCATCCCAACCACTCCAAGGGATCCCATCCCAGAGACATCTCCTGCCTTGCCAAAAGCACTTTTCGTTTTGTAAGGGAACAAAAGGCAGAGCTTGCCACCAAGTTCTGTCATATTTCACCTTCCTTCCCTACCAATCTGTCGCAGCTTCCAAGTTTCCCTGTGGAAATTCCACCCTGGGATGGTTTTCTCTTTGCTTCACCTTTTGCAGATTCCTCAGGTGTAACCCAAAGGCCTCCAAGGGTCAGGACTGAAAAATCTCTGCCAGTTCCAGGTGATGCAAAGGGGAAGATGCTCAGGTGTTTTCACATGCCCTCTGTTCCTCCCAAAGGTTTATCCCTGCTTCCAGAGAGCCCCAGCCTTCCCCTTGCCCATTTTCTGGGCTTTGACATCTGGTGGAGAAGGGATTCAAGCCAGTCTGCAATGAAATTTTACCCTGCCTCTTTTTCCAGGCTGTCTAACAGAGAACAAGTCAGCTGTGGGCCTCACCAACATTTTTAAACAAAAAACCCCCCAATCCAGCAGGTCAGGCCATTTGAGCATATGTACCTTTTATTTGTAGCAGCCTGTTAATAATTAAGTGATGCCTTTCATACAGACATTTACAATAATTTAACCTTGCCCTCACTGTGTAATTTATTCTTTGCAGAAGCCAATAAAAATAAAGGCCCCAGATTTCGTCTCCCTCGCTCTCCTTCTCTGAACATATATATAAATATATATATATATATACACACATCCAGCCAGAATAGTGTAATAGGTTTCACATATTGTTCCATAGGTATCATTAGGGTAACAGAGCCAAGTGTCTCAGTTCATATGACTGGCTTTATAGGTGCCTTATAATCCACATAAAATTGAGTTTATGTTTCCTCTCCATCCACTGTTTCTAAACCAAGATGAGGAAGGGTTCTCTCTCTTTTTTTTTGCCTTCTTTCTGCCAGTCCTCACTGCTCCAAATCCCAAAATTTCTCAAGCCAGGATACTCCTGGTAGTACAGACCAATATTTAAAGAACCCTACAATTACCAAACTGGACTTCCCTTAAAATCCTTCTTTTGTAGTGTTTTACCTCTGGCCACAACACGTATGAAAGGCTTTAGGAAAAAGGGTTGAGCAAAACCTACAGTAGACAAAAATCAAATTGCCTGCCCAGGGAGGAAAACCCTTCCTAAGTCTGTGAGCAAGTTGTTCCTCCTGTTCCTAAAGCCAGAGAAGAGAGAAGCCAGCAGGTAAATGGAATAGGAGCAAGGGAAGGGACTAAAACCAGAGATTTATTTCCTTTCCAATGAAAAAAAAAAAAAAAAAGAAAGAAGAGAGGAAAAAAGCACAGGACAAGGGAAAAAAGAGCCAAAGCTAATACTATTGGCTTCACTTCCCCAGAAAGTCCTAAAGAGGCTGCACAGAGAAACAAAAGAAAAATATTTTCCCCTAAAGAAACGTTAGTAAAAACACATTTATTAAAGCAGGAAAAAAAAAAAAAATCCATAACACTTAAGAGACCTGTTGCTTTGGAAAGTGCTGGGCTGTGTGTGAAGCAGCCAGGCTGAGGAGCAGACCCAGCCAGGCATCCCTGCATCCCTCCAACATTCCTGCTCCAGCAGGGAAGAGCTGGAAAACCTGGATTAGCAGCCTGGGCAACCAGCAGAGCCCAGTGCCAGGCAGACCCAGAACCTCAGCTGGACTCTTCTGGTGCTCTGAAGTCAGGAGCAGCTTGGCTGCTCTTCCCAGGACTGATGGATCCATGTTAGGATTCATTTTTATCATGGAATTAGGTGGAACAGGCAATTTCACCAAGAGAGGTCAGAAAGGAGAGGCAGGGACACACTGGGTGACACAGGGGACATGTTCCCCATGCCCTACACCCATGGCAATGCTGCAAAAAGTTTCCACTCCATCCCAGCCATGGAATTTTTTTTTTTTTCCAAAGGTCCTTTAAAGCAGCAGCTGCGTGACAGCACATCCATATTATTATTATTATAATTATTAATATCATTATTATTATTATTATTGTTGTTGTTGTTGTTGTTATTCCCCAGGGTGGCAGAAAAGGGGGAGAAAGGGACTCTTCTGGTGCTCTGAAGTCAGGAGCAGCTTGGCTGCTCTTCCCAGGATCCATGTTAGGATCCATTTTTATCATGGAATTAGGTGGAACAGGCAATTTCACCAAGAGAGGTCAGAAAGGAGAGGCAGGGACACACTGGGTGACACAGGGGACATGTTCCCCATGCCCTACACCCATGGCAATGCTGCAAAAAGTTTCCACTCCATCCCAGCCATGGAATTTTTATTTTTTCCAAAGGTCCTTTAAAGCAGCAGCTGCGTGACAGCACATCCATATTATTATTATTATTATTAATATCATTATTATTATAATTATTATTATTATTATTCCCCAGGGTGGCAGGAAAGGGGGAGAAAGGAGCTGGGACAACACAGCTACTGGTCCCTGGTGCTCTTTGGTCCCGATGAGGTGATGGAAAAATTTTTCCCCAGGATCAGGTGTTGGTGCTGCATGGGAGCTGCTCCAGTTCCACTCTCAGCAAGTGTCATAAACACCCAGGCACAATCTAAATATTTACAGCACATGAAATCCCCCATCTGCTGTTCCTCAGCAGGGAGAGAAGACAGGCAGGAGGGTGAAGGAAGAGGTGATTATTATTGTCCAGGGTCTGGAAAATCCAACTGGGAATCAAAGTGCCCCAGGAATGGGCACACAGAGAGGAGCCAAAAGGTTTGGGGATGTTCAGCCTGGGCTGGGGCAAAGCACTCAGCTTCCCCAAAAACTCCTGGTTTGGATCAGATGGAAACGTGGCCCTGGTTTCCTGCTCTCCTTTTTCCTCTCAAGCACCTCCTGAGAGATTTGTGGCTTCAGCTCATAAAAGTTTTCTGGGGCTCTGAAGGAGGAGGGCAAGCTGGGAAGTTATTTCTCTGCCCACGAGAGAATTATGGTTCTTATTCCTTCAATTTCTGCTCAAAGCTCTGGGGGGGGGGGGGGGTTGTTAAAGGCTGAATAAAAAAAAAAAAACGCCACAAAAAAAAAACCCAACCCTAACAAAAAACCCCAAAACAAAACAAAAAAACCACAACCAGCCAAAAAAACCCCAAAAAACCAACCCCAAAAAAACCCCAAAATAAACCACAAAAAACCCCACCAACCAACCAAAGAAACCCAACACAAAACCAACCAAAAAAACCTGACCAACCAAACCTACACAGCCTGGGCAAGTTCAGGGTCTTTCTGGAGCAGTTGCCCACTGAACCAGCCTCCAAATCCTGAGGATCTGAGGGGGATGGGACTGGGATGGGACTGGGATGGGACTGGGATGGGCCTGGGAGAAGTGGAGGTGCTTTAGGAGAAATGGTGCCCTTGGCAAAGCTTGGGAAGTCAGAGGTGCCTGAAATCCTTTCTACAGAGGGCTCTGCTGCCAGGAAATCTCATTTTATCCCATTTTACCACCAAGAGAGGAATCAAGGAGGAGGCTTTACAGCTGCACACATATTTTTGGTTGAGCCCACTGACCACCAGCTACTCCAGCAATGCAAATCCCACCAGGAGTGCTCTGAGCAAGGCTGCAGAGGAGCTCCCAAGGTGTTGCCCGGAGCCCTAATTCAGATTTGGCACCGTGATGAGATGAAAAAAGGACAACAGGGAGGGCAGCTCTACCATTTCATCCCAGCTGGGTTATGACATGGCCGTGGCAGGATGGATCTGGGGGGTTGGTGATGTCCTGTGCCAGCAGAGCCATTGGTTTCTGCCAGGCAGAAGGAATAATAATGGTTTTCTAGCTCCTGAGGCCTTGGGTTTTCTGGCTGCCAGAAATCTAAGAGAAGCAGCACGTGGGGATGTGTAGAAAGCTCTGCTTTCAGCTAAAGGTGGGGCACCCAAAGTTATTTTTAGCTCCTCACAAATAAGGGAGCAGAAGCTTTGACGTTTTTCCTGAACGAGTCCTAGGACCAAATTAAAAAAAAATAAAAATAAATATATATATATATAAATCTAGGCAGTGGAAGCTCCTATCAGGAATTTTTTACAGTGTCTGACCTTGATTTGTGCTGGCACTGGTGAGCTGGAGCACAGGGCAGTGGGAGCACTGGGAGGGATGCAGGGGGTAGGGTTGAGCTGAGCTCCACCAAGTGAGAATCCCTCTTTTTGGACAAAACCTCAGGTTCTGGACAGGTTTTGGACAAAGCTCAGGTTCTCCTCCAATCAGCTCTGGAAAATTGCTGAACAGCAATCCCTTGACTTGAGGGAAACACCCCAGTGCCTCAGAGGGGCCGAGGGCTCGATGAGTGCCAAATCAGAGCAAAGAAGGCAATTTCCACGTCCCCCGGAACTGCAAGCACATCCAGGATCACTCAGGAGAAAGTTAAAGTGGAGCCAGGCCTCAGGAATCACAAAGCCAGGGCACGTTTTCCTTGGCACACCCTGGGGGATGTTTACACTCACAGCCACGGAGGCGCCAACCCCAATCTCCTGCCATGGCAGTGACAGGCTGGGCCCTGCAGGGCCCAAAGGGCTGGGCCCAAAGGGCTGGGCCCAAAGGCAGAGCACCTCCTGCCCCACAGAGGAATTTTTACTCCCAAAAGGCTGAGAAGATTTTTTTTTTTTTTTTTCCATAGGAATTTGCAGAAAGGTTCTGGTTTTCCACCTTTGGAAGGGGCAAAGTGAGGCATCACTTCTCCCGAGCCACAGAAAAATCTCTGCGCTGAATTTCAGGGGATTTCTCAGGGAGCAGGTTTGGAATTCCTCTGGTTGGGTATTTCTAGAGTCTCTTATTTAATCCTCCCCAGTGCCTCTCGACAGGGAAAAAAGAGGAATTTGCTCTAGGGACAGCTCAGCACAGGCAAAGGTAAAGCTACTGTGGACATTAAGAAGCCTCCAGCCTCCCCTCTGCCTGAGCTCCAGTCCCAAGAAAGCCAAAAATCTCCAGCCCAACCTAATAGACACATCTGCCAACAACTTCTTCTAATTTTTTGGAACAACTCTATGGATGATTCCGTTGCCAAGAAAAAGAAGAGATATTTATGATGGGGACTGAAAAGCCTTGAAATTCCAAAGCTGATCCTCAAGTGGTGTAAACTGGAGCTGCTCCAGTGAGCCAAGGGGACACTGCCAGGTCCCACAGGTTGAGCTGGATCTCTGGTTTTTACCTCTCCTGCACACAGGGACAATTAAAGGCAGCCCCACTATCTACCACTCTTTCCTCTAATTAAAAAAAAAAAAATACAAAGGTGCAAATGCAGAAGTAAACCCAGATATTTATTCCAGCCCTGAGCTCCGAGGTTGCAGCTTTCAGATGAAAATGGGAACTGGAAGCTGGAGGGACAGGGGATGCTTCCTGATGGAGTCAGGGAGTTTTCTTGAAAGCACTAGGTCTGTCCTGTGAACCAGGGGGAAATAAATCATTAGGGTGTAACAGGGTTGTGAGTATTAAAACCAGGTAAAAAAAAAAATTGTTAGGTTGTGAGTATTAAAACCAGGTTAAAAAAAAAAAAACAACATTAGGTTGTAACAGGGTTGTGAGTATTAAAATCAGGTTGAAAAAAAAGAAATCATTAGGGTGTAACAGGGCTGAGTGTATTAAAACCAGGTGAAAAAAATTATTAGGTTGTAAGTATTAAAATCAGGTAAAAAAAAAATCATTAGGTTGTAAGTATTAAAATCAGGTAAAAAAAAATCATTAGGTTGTAAGTATTAAAACCAGGTAAAAAAAAATCATTAGGTTGTAACAGGGATGTGAGTATTAAAACTGGGTTAAAAAAAATAATCATTAGGTTGTGAGTATTAAAACCAGGTAAAAAAAAATTGTTAGGTAGTAACAGGGTTGTGAGTATTAAAATCAGGTAACAAAAAAAAAAATCATTAGGTTGTAGCAGGGTTGTGAGTATTAAAACCAGATTAAAAAAAATTGTTACGTAGTAACAGGGTTGTGAGTATTAAAATCAGGTAACAAAAAAAAAAATCATTAAGTTGTAGCAGGGTTGTGAGTATTAAAACCAGATTAAAAAAAATAATCATTACATTGTGAGTATGAAAAGCAGGTTAAAAAAAATAATCATTAGGTTGTGAGTATTAAAAGCAGGTAAAAAAAGAAATCATTAGGTTGTAACAAGGTTGTGAGTATTAAAACCAGGTAAAACAGGGAGATTCTTCAACACCAAAGCAACCAAAGCACAGGAGAGCTCTGGAAAACTTGCTCAGCATTCAGCAGGTGCTTCAGTTTATTAAAAGCACAGCTCAGGGACTTTTCCAACTTTCCTGTCCTGAGGTTCTTCATGCACAAAATTCCCCAGGTGAGTCCCAGTCAGAACTGGGGCCTTATTTAACCTCAGGGAGGTTAAATTCTCATTATGACTGAGAGAATTTTTGCTGTGTATAAAATTAAGGCCTCTATTCTCAGTCATTGGAATAATAATAATTAAAAAAAAGGTGTTTGTGTAGTTGTTCAATAGAAGATCCAGGCACCAAGTACCCAACTGGGGTGTAACTGGGAGTAACTTTACTCCAACTTGGAACAGTCCCCATCATCTTAAACTCCTCACACTGATAAAGGAAATTATAGGATTGAGAGTGCTGTAGGATTAGGGCTTGTTTAACCACCTGAGCATTTTTATTTTTATTTTTATTTTTATTTTTATTTTTATTTTTATTTTTATTTTTTTATTTTTATTTTTATTTTTATTTTTATTTATTTTTATTTTTAATTTAAACATATCTAATCCCTTAAAAACCTGTTAACCAGTTGGGACCTCCCTGTGGGTTGAACTGGGAGCTCTGTCTGCACAGGGAACGATTCCTTTGTCAGGGGGGAAGAGGCTGAATTTAATCTCAGAATGAATTTTTATGGGCAAGACATAACCCAGCCTTGAAAAGAGAGTTTCTAAAGGAAAGGCTGACACAACCTGAATTATAGAGCCCTAAGAGACAGCACTTTAATCATTTAATTCAAGTGCCCAGTCTCTCCCAACACAAGGATGCTGGTGCAGCAGGTGGAAGGATCTTCCATTGGCTCCAGGGCTCTCCAGATCAGCCCCAGATGGATTTATTCACATTTTATATCCATTTCAATCCTCAATATTCAGATGCACACTCAATATTTCCTCTTTGTGTAACCTGGGACTCATCACAAGTTTCACATCAGCTCTGGGTGTAACTATTTTGCCAAGCAGAACCCAGATGAAGGAGTTGAAAGCATTTGATAATTTGATATTTTTTAAAATTTTTTGATAATTTTGATATTTTGGTAATTTGATATTTTGATAAATTTGATAATTTGATATTTTTTTTACTTAGCTTTTTGGTGCTTTAATGCAGTTGTCACCTTTTGTTAAAGCCCATATTGACACTGCAGTGATTTAATTGTGGGGATTGGAAAAAAAAAAAAAAAAATCAAACTCCCTCAAACCTCTCCAGTTATTTGGGGTTTCATTTTCATTTTTTACACGTTTAGGAAAAAAAAAAAAAAAAGGTTGAAAATGATTGGGTTTCAGGAAAAAATATTTTTGGCAATGAAATCAGGAAAAACAGCAGGGTGGGTTTTTGAGTAGTGAAGCTCTCCAAGTAAGCCAGAGAAAAAACATGAACTGAGCTCTGAAACTTTACCTTCCCTTAATTACACAGGTGACATTTCAGACATTTAGTCTGAATTTTTTTTTTTTTTTTTTCATCTGCATATTGAAAACACCCTTTTAAAAATAAAAAAAATAGCTGCTGCAGACCACTTATTTAGCAAAAAGTAAATCTTATAAAAATTCAATTGCAAAGTAGTTAAGGTATTTGAATTTTTTTTTTTTTTTTAAAGAAGAAGAATCCCAAGAAAGAAAGTATTTGATGGCTAATAATCTCATTTCAATATAATAGGACCTTTCTTTTGCAAAGAGCAAGACAGGTTAAAAGATATAATTATGACTTTGCAAACTCTCCCAAGTGCTGGGAGATCATCTGACAGTTCTGATCCTGGGCTCAGCTCTCAAAGGGGAAAAGTCTTTGTCTAGTTAGAGAGTTAAAGAGACAGGATCCCTATTCCACCCTCTGCCTACATTGCAATTTAACTGTCAAAAAAATCCAAGCTGCAAAATTGTCTTATTCCAACACAGCGCAAGAAAAAGAGAGAGAGAGGTTTGAAACTGACCTGTCAAAAGCACCCTCTTTAAAAATGTATAATATATTTTAAATCTATTTTTCCAGAGGTACTTAAAGGTTAAAGATGTGCCAAAGAAGTAGGATGGGTTTTTTTTTTTTTTGGTGTTTTTTTTTTTCTTTCCCCCTTCGCTAAAGCTTTTTAAAACAATTAAAACAAAAAAAAAATCATTTTGAAATTAGGGATCATCAGTGTAAAAAAATCCCCTGAAGATCAAAAGGAACACATTAGAATCACATTAATTCCGATTAAAAAAAAAAAAAAAAAAAAAAAAGAGAGAGAGAGAGAGAAAGGGAGAGAATAAATCCCCTTTTTCAATGGAAAGAGAAACTTTGAGGACATTTAAATAGTGTTTTCCTTGTCAGAATTTACAAGAGGTGGAGCAGGGTGTCTGGGAGAGGGGAAGGCAAGGACTGAGCCCTGAGGAAAGATCCAGAGGCTGCTGTTGACCCTCTGGCCTGGATATTCTTGGGTTCTTTAAAGCTTTGCCTTTTTTTCATCTTTCAAAATAGTGAAAAAAAAGGAGAGGAAAATATTTTGCCCAAGTAAGCAAACAAAAGGAGCCATTTCTTAAGGGGGGCTTCCAAGGAGCCACAAACAAATATTTCGAAATAATTTTTTTTTTTTTTTTTTACCAAATATAGGTGGCAAACAGACAGTTAGAGGTAACCCAAGGTTTTTTCATGTTCCCATCCCCCTTGGCATCTGCAGCATCATCAGAAATTGTGTTTGCAGAACCTGCAGCAGCTGAGGGATGCTGAGGGATGTTATGGGATGCTGAGGGATGTTATGGGATGCTGAGGGATGCTGAGGGATGCTGAGGGGTGCTAAAGGATGCTAAGAAATATTAAGGGATGTTAAGGGATGCTGAGGGATGCTGAGGGATGTTAAAAGATGCTGAGGGATGCTGTGGGGTGCTGAGGGGTGCTGAGGGATGTTATGGGATGTTGAGGGATGCTAAAGGATGCTGAGGGATGTTAAAGGATGCTGTGGGATGCTGGGGGATACTAAAGGATGCTGAGGGATTCTGAGGGATGCTGTGGGATGCTGAGGGATGTTATGGGATGCTGAGGGATGCTGTGGGATGCTGAGGGATGTTAAGGGATGCTGAGGGATGTTAAGGGATGCTGAGGGATGTTATGGGATGCTGAGGGGTGCTGAGGGGTGCTGAGGGATGTTAAGGGATGCTGAGGGATGTTATGGGATGCTGAGGGGTGCTGAGGGGTGCTGAGGGATGCTAAAGGATGCTAAGAAATATTAAGGGATGTTAAGGGATGCTGAGGGATGTTATGGGATGCTGAGGGGTGCTGAGGGGTGTTAAGGGATGCTGAGAGATGCTCTGGGATGCTAAAGGATGCTAAGGGATGCTGAGGGATGCTGAGGGATGCTGAGGGATGCTGAGGGATGCTGAGGGATGCCAGGCTGGGGGTTTCTCCCTTAAAGCTTTACTTTGCTTTCCCCTCAGCAGGGAGCAGGGGCCAAATTTCCCTGTTGGGCAGGTAAGCCTTCCTGAACTGGGAGTTAATTCCTTGGAGACAAGAGTTTCCCCACCTGGCAAACCAAGTGAGAGGGAGTTCAGGTCTCTTCATCCCCCCCCATCAAGTCCCAACCAAACACTGCAACAAGCTGAGAAGAATCTTGCCCTGGCAGCCTCTCTGTAGCCTTTCTGTGTTGTGGGTGGCTTTGGCCTCTTGGAGGCCAGGAGCAGCTTGGATTTTCCTCTCTCCTAATCAGCAAATTGTGACCTTCCCAGCTGTGGTTTGACTCCTGGTCCTGCCTTTCCCACCCCCAGCACCAAGGGACAGGCAGAGCTTGCAGAAAAAAAGGTTGCAAAAAACCCATCCCTCCCTGTCCCTTTTGGGCATCTTTCCCATCAATGAGTCCTCCCCCAGCTCCTTGGCTCCCAAAGCCACCAGGAAAATGGGGCTCTAAGCAAAGGCTGGGAGGGTGCAGCCTGTTTTAACCTGCAAGTCCCAAGTTAAAAACTTGCTGGGACTGAGATCCAAAGGCCAGGACCTCAGAGAGTTCCCCAAATAATAGGAGGAGATTAAACTTGCACACACGAGGGCCATAGAACCACACTTCTTTTCATTTATACAACCCCCAGGGCCAGAGGCTCCAGGCACCCTTTGCATCCACACTAAATGCACCCTAAATGGCACCTGTGTATGATCCAGGATCCCAGCACCAGAAAAAAAGTGGCACAAAAACTCAACCTGCCCCCCCACATCCCCCTTTTCCAATCCTTTTCCCTCTTTTCTTTCCAGAGGGGTTGGGGAAATAAATGAGTTTTGGCCCAGCACTGAGTGTCACCATCAGTCTCGGGGAATTTTGGAAGAGGGGCAAAAAAAAAAAAAAAAAAAAAAAAAAAGCAGCTGAGTATTGATGGGGATCTTCAATATTTTAATATCTATAAATCAGGTAAATCAGATCATGCAAACAAAAATAGGGATGGGGCACCTCCTGGAAGCATTTGGGAAAGGGATTTGGGGACCTCCTGCTGCATCAGGAGTGAGGTCAGCACAGCCCTGGGTTTCCATAGGGTGACCAAGCTTGAAGTATTCCTCAGTAAAAATTAAAGCCAAACTGGACTCTTGCCCTAGGAAACTTGCCAGATTTCTGCTCTTAAAGGAATGATAAGCCTTTGGGATGCTGCTTTTCTGACTGTGCAAAAGCAGGGTCAAGTCTGGGATAAGAGCTCCTCATCAAATAGCTCCAATCCTGAAATCTGGAAAGCTTCCCTGAAATCTGGAAAGGGAATTTTCTCTCAGAGAGCAGGACCAGAACCCAGCAGCAAGGTGAATCTGGGCTCCTGACAGCCCAAAGGGGTAATGGGGGAAAGGGCTTTTTAAAAGCTGTCCTTTTAATGTATGTCTCTGATAAGAAAGGAGAAAGCTTTTCCCATCCTTTTCATTAAGTTCCTTGGTCTCAAATTCCCATCACTTTTCCTCAGCCTCTCCAGGGATGGGATGGTGGAAGGGGTTTCCCTGGTGTAACCCAGCCTGGGATTTGGGACTCCTTGGGAAATGCCATATCCTAAGGTGGTTTCTTCATGGCACTGAAAAGCTGCAGTGGTTCTGCCTACACCCAACCAAAACTCCCCCTTAATCCAACCTGTTCTCCTGCTCAGTTTTCCTTCTTTGTGATCACTTTGGATGGATTTCTGCCTTTATTCAGATAGGGTTTAGCTGCTTGGCTGCTTGGCCAGCACCAAGAGGGCTGCCTAGAGGGAATTCCTGCAGTGAAAACCATGGATGTAGCTCTGAGGAAACAGGAATAGGGGGGAGGGTAAGGAGGTCACCTGGTGAGAAAAGAGGAGAGGGTGGCACAGAGCCACGAACACTGGAGGTGTAAATCACACCCCATGACCCATACTTGGGTTTAACATTTTCACCTCATCACAGATTAATCCAGGTTGGAAAGGACCCCTCTGGGATCATCAAGTCCAACCCTTGCTCCACTCCCCCCGTGGTTCCCAGCCCATGGCACTGAGTGCCACATCCAGGCTCTTTTGAAATATCTCCAGGGATGGAGAATCCACCCCTTCCCTGGGCAGCCCATTCCAATGGCTGATCACCCTCTCCAGAAAGAAATTCTTTCTCATGTCCAACCTAAACCTCCCCTGGCACAACTTGAGACCTCTTGTGCCCTCTTGTCTTGCTGAGAGTTGCCTGGGAAAAGAGCCCAACCCCCCCCTGGCTCCAACCTCCTTTCAGGGAGTTGTAGAGAGTGATGAGGTCTCCCCTGAGCCTCCTCTTCTCCAGCCTCAACACCCCCAGCTCCCTCAGCCCTTCCTCACAGGAATTCTGTTGGATCCCTTCACCTCCTTTGGGCCTCCATCTCCTTCCTGAATTTCGGGGCCCAGAACTGGACACAGGACTCAAGCTGTGACCTCCCCAGGGGCAGAATCCCTTCCCTGGGCCTGCTGGCCACACTCTTCCTCATCCAGGATTCCATTGGGATTCTTGGCTACCTGGGCACACTTGGAATGTTGAACCTCATCCCGTTGGGATCATCCCAACTCTCCAACCTCCTTTCAGGGAGTTGCAGAGAGTGATGAGGTCTCCCCTGAGCCTCCTCTTCTCCAGCCTCAACACCCCCAGCTCCCTCAGCCCTTCCTCACAGGACTTGTGCTGGATCCCTTCACAGCCTCCTTGCTCTACTATATACAAAATATAATATATATATATAATATGTATATAAATATATATATTTATATATTATATGTATATAAAATATAGATAATATATAATTTATATATGTATAATATGTATATAAATATATATTATGTATAATTTTTTTTTTTTTTTTTTTTTTTGCTGGATCCCTTCACAGCCTCCTTGCTCTTCTCTGGACCTGCTCCAGCACCTCCATCTCCTTCCTGAGCTGAGGAGCCCAGAACTGGACCCAGTTTTTCCTTCCTATTGCTGCACAAACCACCCTCACCTGAACACCCCCAATGCCCTTTTTGCTGACCAACTCAGCCCAAAAGCCCACGATTAACACCTTGATATTTTCCCAGGGTTTTTCTCAGGGAGGGGAAAGGCAGGGGCAGGGTGAACCAGTGCTGCTGGCTTTATCCTGAGTGTCACCCTCCAGCAGCAGAGCCCCTGTCCCCAGAGCCATCCCTCACCTTTAAAGGTGACAATTTCATAGCTGAGCTGTGAGCTCCAGGCTGGGACAGGCTCAGGAAATGTCCCCACTCTGCAGTGGGTCCCCTCCCCAGCTCCTGGCACACGTTTCTGTTTGATTGATTTTGTAATTGCTCCTTTAATTGAACAGTTACAGCAACACTATCAGGAAAAGGTTTCAGGGCTGGGAAAAGGGAGGGGGTCTGGGGGGGGGTGGAAGGGGAATTGGAACTGGGGAAAAGAGGAAAATGGGTTTTTCCCTTGCTCTGCAGATGAAAACTGGGGGGGAAAGGAGGGAAGGAGCCTGGATCCCTGCAGCAGGCACTGAGGAGGAGAGGTGAAAAGAAGAAATTACAAAAAAAGAGGGAAAAAAAAAAAAAAAAAAAAGAAGTGGGTTGAAAAGTGTGGCAGGGCTAGAGGGTCCCAGGGACCTCTAAATGACATCCTCCTCCTGGCAGCTGTGGATGCTGCTTGAGGAAAATGGGCCACAGAGAAGGAAAGGTGGGAAGCTGAGAGGTGGAGAAGAAGATTCCTATAAAGAAAAGATGGATGAGCAACACAAAAAGGAAAGGAAAACCTGTACCAGAGATGCTACAAAGACTGGAGATGAAATGAAGGTTGCCCAGGGAGGTGGTGGAAGCCCCATCCCTGGAAGTTTTTAGGGCCAGGCTGGACTCTGAGCAACCTGAGTTGGTGGGAGGTGTCCCTGCCTCTGGTTGGAACTGGATGAGCTTAAAGATCCCTTCCAGCCCTAAAAATTCCATAAATCCAGGAAGGTCTGCACGTCACGTGCAAAGAAGGGTGTGGAAGTAGCACAACCTTGCATGAGAGAAACTTCCAGGGAATGGGAAAAGGCCCCAGGAGGCTGTGCCAGACCCAAGGAAGAGTGCAGAGAGATGATGGGAAAGTGAGAAAAGTGGCAAAAGGGATGGGCAGCCACTTCCACAGAGAGAAAGCAGGGAATGTGCTGGCTGGGCTGTGACCCTGCTGTTGGCTCTGCTGTCACACGAGGGTGTCACACATCTGGTGCCATTTCTGGCTCCAGGGACAGGGACACACACATATAAATACCTATTATGTATAATTGATATGGTTTTTATCTATAAAAATGCAGCTGGCAGAGGGTTTCTGCCTCCACAGAGCTCCCAAGGATGGGTTTTTGAGCAGCCTGGAGTTGTTGGCATCACTTTTGGGTGTGAAGCCAGCGGGTGCCCAGCTGCAGGGAGAGCCCAGGCTCTGGTTCCAGGTGTGGCAGTGTCACCCTCTGCCCCTCCGTGGTCTGTGGGTGTCTGAGCAAGGAGCATGTGGCTGCTGGGTGTGTGTCAGGAAAAGGACAGGAGAATCCAGACAGGGTCAGGGGGGGAAGGTGCACACAGAGGCCATGGTGCAGCTCCACAGCAAAGCAGATCAGGTTTCAGGAGAGCCTGGAGCTGGGGCTGGAGGGGGGACAGGAGGTGGGTTTTGCTGCCTGCATTCCCTGGCAGCCAGCACAAGGCAGGTTTAAAGAATATCCTTCCATTTAGGAGTTTGTTTATTATTCTTAACTAAGCAGCTCGGCTCAGACAGGCAGCACCAGAACCACTCTGACTTCCCAGGAAGGCAGGGAAGGGAGGGACAGGAAGGCAAATTTCCAGCCTAGGGGACAAAGGCACTTATGTACCGCTGGGCTAGGGAAGGGGGCAAAGCTGCTTTGCCAGCTATTGGGAAAAAAAAAAAGGTGAAAGAAATTCAGGTTTGGGATGTCAGAGCGGAGGCTGGGTGGGGTGCAGCTGGCTTGTGGCAAACAACATCAGAGCTGTTCCAAAACCCAGCAGCACCTTTGGGTTGGCTGGTGCTCTGACGCTGAAAAACTTCAGGCTTTTTGTCTGAAATGCCTCAGAATCAGGAGCAGAAAGTCAGCTGTGTGTTTTCAAGGGGGAAGGGATCTCCTCTCTCCCCTCAAGATCCACTTTTTCCCTCTGTGACTCCGAGACACCAGGATATTCCTGGTTATAGAAATTCCCTTGCAGATGTGCCCTGTGCCAGGGAGTCAGTGCACATCTCCCAGCTCTGTGGTTTTGGCTTGTCTGGCAAATTTCCAGAAACCACAGGGAGAACCAAGAACACAACAGCCTAGACAGGAAGGAGAGAGTGTTGGGGTGAACTTCCCACAGGGACAGACTCCAGAGATTTCTGGGCTCCCTCAAAGCACAGGGAAGATGGAGAGGGAAAAGCTTTTGCCTATCTACAGATCCCAACAGAGTGAAACACCCAGGAGCTTTTCCCTGCCTATTCCTTGTGCACACCCAACCACCTCAGCTCAACTCCATCCAAAGAAAACCAGAAAAAGCATTTTCCAGCCATCCCCCTTCCAATCTGTGGACTCTGGTCTGGAAGAAGTGGTGCAAAACCAGGTGATGGGGCACCCATCTGCAGCACCTGAGCACCCAGCAGACCCCAGGTGGGAACTGGGGAGGGGGTTGGGGGGGTTTCACATCCTTGCAGCTCAAGGAGGGGATTGCAAGGGAGAGATTTCTCTTTGCCATTCCCCCAGCACTGCTGTGTGTGCTCACACTGTCATGAAAATGAGGTCAAGGAAGGTCACTGGGTTCAAGAGTATAAATCAAGGAGGAAAGTCGAGTGAATGCTGGGGAGATCTCAGCAGTGGGGGGTGGCCCGGGAAGGGCTAACGAGAGGGAGGATGCCACACAGGGCTGAAGCAGAAATAAGAGGGAATGAAAGCAGCCAAACGGTGGCAGCCAAAACAGAAGGCAGGAAAAACCCAGCCTCAGGTCCTTTATCCTGTGCTATAACCAAAGCTTCGTGTTAACTCGCAGGATTATTCTTCCAGAAAGGTTCCACACCCTCCAGTCCCGACCCGCTGACAGGAAACCTTTCACTGGAAACTTGCTTGCATTCAGTGCAAAATGTCTCACTTCTGTTAGCAATTTGTTCCCCATCAGAAGCATTCCTGGGAGAAGTTTGGCGGGGGGGAGGAAATGGGCCAGGAGGGCTGCGTGCAGGATGCTTCCACCTGGAGACCTGGTTAATAGCACAAAGGAGCAGCCAGCCAGGCTTTCACCACCTCCTGCCCTCCTCCATGGCCCTCGTTCTGCCTTTCACCACCTCCCTGCTTTTCTCTTTCTCCTCCCTTTTGCCAGCCTCCTCCTTCCCCTCTTCTTTCGTCCCTTGATTTTTCTGCACATTTGGTGCTGCCTCCCCTCTCTGTTCCCCCTCCCAAACTCATCACACCTGTGCCCTCCCCTACACCCAGGGATGGCAGAGCTCAGCACTTTCTCCTTGCTTTTAGCTTTCAAAATGCTTTTTCTGCTCAGTCTCCCCCCAGCACTCTCTGGACAGAAGTCTCCCTCTTCCCTTCCCCCTTTTTCTCTCTCCCTCACATAATATTTTCCATATGAAGAAGCCTTCCTGAAGCCACACACTGCCCTCTCAGCGAGTCTTAGGCGGGTTAGAGGAGACCCTGGGAGCCTTTAATCCTCTCTCTCTCTCTCTCTCTTGCTTTCATCCTCAGCCACAGCTGGACGCCCCATTGATGTGGAACAGACCAAACACCAGGCCTCTCACTAAGCTGCTGCTGTGGGGCCTCTCCTCCTTTAAAGCTGAGCCCCTGGCCCATGTCCTGCTTACAGAGTGCCTTGTCCTGCATCCCCCAGCAGCTCTGCCCTGCTGCCATCCCCCACCCAAGCTCCTCTTCCCACTGCCACCCAAGCCACCATTTCCCTGAGCCACCTTTTTACTCAGACAAACCCTTGCCCCAGCATCCCCCTTTTCTCAGGGTGATTTAACAGGAATTCCCCACTGCCTCACATCCCTGCAGGGCACGGGGGTGAAGCTTGAAGAAGCAACTGGTGGTGGTGGTGATGCCCCCAGGAAAGACCTGGGAAAGATGCTCCCAGAAAGGACCTGGGAAGGATGCTTCCAAGAAGAACCTGGGAAGGACGCTCCCAGGAAGGACCTGGGAAGGATGCTCCCAGGAAAGACCTAGGAAGGATGCCCCCCCCAGGAAAGCCCCCAGGGAAGTCCTTAGGACTCAGACAGGACTCAGACAAACCCCTGCTTTCTCCCTTACCCCAGCATCCCCCTTTTCTCAGGGTGATTTAACAGGAATTCCCCACTGCCTCACATCCCTGCAGGGCATGGGGGTGAAGCTTGAAGAAGCAACTGGTGGTGGTGGTGGTGATGCCCCCAAAAAGCACCTGGGAAGGATGCTCCCAGGAAGGACCTGGGAAGGGTATCCCCAAGGACCTGGGAAGGATGTCCCCAAGGACCTGGGAAGGATGCTCCCAGGAAAGACCTGGGAAGGGTATCCCCAAGGACCTGGGAAGGATGTCCCCAAGGACCTGGGAAGGATGCCCCAGGAAAGACCTGGGAAGGATGCTCCCAAGAAGGACCTGGGAAGGATGCCCCCCCCAGGAAAGCCCCCAGGGAAGTCCTTAGGACTGCAGCCTGCTCATAATTTTGGGAAGAAGGATCCTTGCTGTCTGCTCAGGATCTCTCCCAGCAGACTGGGGGAGGAGGCGATGCTGGGCAGCAGCTTCTCTAAAAACTTTGCAGCACGCACAAAACGGGCTCGCGTGGGCTCCCCAGAACCAGGGGAAAGGGAGAAGTCACCACCCAACTGCTGTGCCAGGGCTCGTTTCATTTGCTTTGCTGAACAAGAAGATGACAAAGCCCCCGCCCAGGCTGACGCTTCCCCGGGGTGCGGAGCTCCCGGCAGCGACAGAACTTGGGCTGCCGAACCCTCCCCTCCTCTGCCTGCGAACCCCCCCCAATTCCCGCAGCCCCATCCCACCCCCAACACCCGATTCCTGATCCCCCTCTGCCCTCTAGTGGCACCGCACCCCAAATCCATCCCTGCCCCTGGAACACAGCACCATGGAAGCGCCCAAATCCAGCCCTGTCCTTGGCACCCAGCACCCATCTGTCACCAACACCACTGCTGCTGCTGGGACAGGGATCTGAACCCCAAATCCATCCCTGCCCCTGGCACCCAGCACCCATCTGCCATCACCAGCACTGCTGCTGGGACAGGGATCTACACCCCAAATCCAGCCCTGTCCCTGGCACCCAGCACCCATCTGCCACCACCACCGCTTCTGGGACAGGGGCCTGAACCCCAAATCCATCCCTGCCCTTGGCACCCAGCACCCATTTGTCACCAACACCACTGCTGCTGCTGGGACAGGGATCTGAACCCCAAATCCAGCCCTGCCCCTGGCACTCAGCACCCATTTGTCACCAACACCATGGTTGCTGCTGGGACAGGGATCTGAACCCCAAATCCAGCCCTGTCCCTGGCACCCAGCACCCATCTGTCACCACCACCACTGCTGCTGGAGCAAGGACCTGCACCCCAAATCCATCCCTGCCCTTGACACCCAGCACCCATCTGCCACCACCACCACTTCTGGGACAGGGACCTGCACCCCAAATCCATCCCTGCCCGTGGCACCCAGCACCCACCTGCCTCACCAGCACTGCTGCTGTTGGGGCAGGGATCTGTACCCCAAATCCAGCCCTGCTCCTAGAACCCAGCACCCACCTGCCACCAGCATCACTGCTGCTGAGGCAGGGACCTGCACCCCAAATCCAGCCCTGCCCTTGACACCCAGCACCCATCTGCCATCACCACCACTTCTGGGACAGGGACCTGCACCCCAAATCCATCCCTGCCCGTGGCACCCAGCACCCACCTGCCTCACCAGCACTGCTGCTGTTGGGGCAGGGATCTGTACCCCAAATCCAGCCCTGCTCCTAGAACCCAGCACCCACCTGCCACCAGCATCACTGCTGCTGAGGCAGGGACCTGCACCCCAAATCCAGCCCTGCCCCTGGCACCCAGCACCCATCTGCCATCACCCAAGCACCCCTCTGCCAGGTCTTCCCATGGGGCTCAGCAAGGACCAGAGTCTGGGGTAGAAAAACCTGAAAGCAGAGAATTCTCTGTCAGGACATTGAAAGAAGTGTCCAAAGCAAAGAGGTTTCAGGAGGTTTCACAGCACCAAGAGGAAGCAAGAATTCCTAGGGAAGGCAACAGAAAATTCCATCCTCAAAACCTCCAAAGAAACTTCAGGGTGCTCTGAGGAGGCTTTTGCCAAGTGAATGGAGAAAAAGAGGTGGATTGGGGAGAGTTCAAAGAAGGGGGGGGGAAAAAAAAGCAATCCAGGCTGGCAGAAACACAGCCTAAGAGGGCACATGAAAAGATTTGGGGATGGTTGGGCTGGAATGGAAAGACTGGGGGGAGATGTGGCAGGAACACTGCATCCAAAGCAAGAGAAGGGGAATAATCTGTTTTCAGAGTTCCCAGTGGATACAAAAGGGAAAGAGGTGTTTAAATAACAGGACAGGCAGATGGCAGGAGCAGCTTTCCAGGCAGGATGGTGCAGCCCTGGAATTGGTCACCAGGAGAACCTAAACTGGTTAAACAGAAATCTGCAGAAATGACACCAAAAGAGCTGCTGCTACTCTGGGTCACTGGGCCAGGTGAAGAGATAACATTCATCTTCTTTTTCTGTGATACTGTCATTAAAATCCATATTGATCTGCTGTCAGAAATGCAGCAAAAAGTTCATTGCTTCCTTACTGCTCCTTAGTGATCCAGGAGCCAAGTTCTGGGCAGGAATTTCCTCTCCTGGAAGACAGGACCTCTGGTGGACGTGGGAGATGCTACAGGAAAGGATGAGGAATTGCAAAGCAGCCCAGATGTTGGCTCAGTTTGTAGGCAACCAGTTGCAGAAATAATTGCAGCCCCTTGGGATTTGTTCCTAAGAGAGGAAATGCATCCCCCCCCTTCTTGTTATTGAGCATCAAGTGCCTGATGGGAGAGGGATTTGAGGAAAAGACAATGGAGAGATATCCAGCAAATCCAAATGATTAGCCAGGATGTCTTGTTAATAAGCTGCTTATTCATATAATTGGAAATTATTTGCAGCCAGGGTGTCAGGACCTTTTTTTTTTTTATTTTTTTTTTAATTTTCTTTTTTTCACTGCTCTGATGCAGTGAGACAGGCTCCCCAAAATGAGCCTCTTCTGGGGAGTCAGGTGGGGAGGACTCACCTTTGGAAAAAGGAGCAATATTCCTCTGGGCATGGGTGGGTTTGGGATTCCAAGAAAATTCACTGGGGGAAACTCTATCCAACTTCTATCCTCAGCTACTCTGGCCAAGCAACCTCATTTCAGTGCTGGAAGGATAAAATTCCAGCAGTGCCAGGATGGGGTTCATTTGCCCCATGGAATGGGTGGGGGAAATGAGCTCTGGATTATAGGAAAAAAGCAGCCCCAGCATCTGCTTGGAGGCAAAGAGTTTGGGATGCATCATTTGGGATGCATCATTTGGGATGAGATCCTGAAAGTTGGCAGCCTGAGGGTTGTGCTGGATGAATCTGAGCAGCAGAAGGTCCCTGAAGCTCTGATGTGAGAACCCTGCCTAAAAACACCCCAAAAAAACCCCACATCCACTTGGGGTGACTGAATTCTAACCTGAATTTTTTGGTCTGCTTGGGTAAGAAGGAAGATGGTAAAAGGCTTAAAAACTAAAAAGTTAAGGAAAAAAGTTAAGAAAAACCTTTCTTAATTTTAAGGAAAAAGTTAAGAAAAAGTTAAGGCTTAAGGAACAGACCCTGCAGACTGGAGTTGGGGTGTAGGGGCAATGAAGGGGATGTCACCTCTGTGTGTGACTGTCCCAGGACAGGGTGCAGGGGGCTGGGGGATGGGTTCAGTGGGGCTGCTGTGGGTGACACTGCTGAGAGCCTCCAAAAAACACTAAAGAACTGAATTATTTCCCAGCTTGAGGGCTCAGATCCCACTCAGGGTCACCCATTGCCACCACAGGATCTCATCAGACCTTGTTGTCCTGACTACTCACACCATAAAATAGCAAAAATGGTTTTCTGATGCCCTTGGTCTCTTGCCTTCAGTGGGATGAGACAATTCCAGCTCTTTTCACCTCTTTCAGGAGCCCCTCTCCAGCCCCTCTCAGCTGTAGCTCTGCTCCTTTGCAGAACCAGTTCACCACTGCAGTTGGGTCTTTGGTAAACCAGTACAAACCAGTACGTCCACTTCCAGCACTTTTTACATGGTTGGCCCCACCCCAGACAAGAAACTTCTGTGGCTTCTCCTTAAGTCACAGGAGACCAGAAATACGTCTGCAGTTTCTTGGGAGTGCTCACCAAGGCCTTGGGAAGTGATCCCACTTCCCTCTTTTTGCTGGAAAGGCTCCAAATGACACATTTGCTGCCTTTATTTAGCAGCCACGTGGAGAGCAACATGAGGTGAGTTTGCTGGGGCTCAGCTCAACAAAAGACCAGAAACCCCTCAGTTTGGGTTGGATGTAGCAGACAGGAGGCAAATTAAAAGGGAGGCAAATTAAAGGGACCTGGCTCACTCCCTGTTCCCAACCCAACCCAATAGCAGGAGAGGAGCCCATCTTTTTTTGTTTTTTGTTTTTTGTTTTTTTTTTTTTTTTGTTGTTGTTGTTTTGTTTTGTTTTGTTTTGTTTTTTCTTTTTTTTTTTTTTTCTTTTTTTTTTTTTTTTTTTGTTTTTTGGGGTTTTTTTTTCTGTTTTGTTTTTTTGTGGGGTTTTTTGTGGGGGGTTTTTTGAGATTTTTGAAGCTATCAAACGACAGAAAGAAAAATAAAATCCTTCTGGAAATGGTTGGTCCAGCCCAAGATATCCCCCAAATTATGTTTTCCTCATGCAGACAGGGATGAGCAGTGGAAGAGTCATGGAAAATGAGTGGAAGAGGGAGTGGAAGAGAGAGATTTTCAGGGAGGCATTTACTTCTGATCAGAGAACCCAGCACACTAAATGGGCTCCTTATCTGCATCCCTGAATTCCTGCATCAGGATGGCACTGATGGGCCCTGGATCAGTGCCCCTTTGCCTTGATTTTAGGCCCTTTCTGCAAGGTACAAAAGAAATTATTCTGCTTTGCTGCTCCAAAGCACCTCCCAGCTTCAGCCAGCACTCTTCTTGTCTTCCCATGGTTACAGGTTAAACAGAGTGCCCCATGCACAGGCTCTTCCAAACCTCCTTTCCCCTGAAAATAAACCCCAAGGTGATGTCCTTGCCCTCTCTTCACCCTTGGGATGCTGCCTGAGCTACCTGCAGTGTCCTGGTGAGAACCTCCCTTTCCTCTTCAGCTTTCCAGAAATTCAGCCCTGGACATAAAACTGCTCTGGTGGGCAGAGGGACTCCCAGCACCAGGGTTTTAGGACACCCCATGGGACTCTCAGGCTGTCCAGACTAAACTGGGGTTGTGAGCTGATGCCTGAGGACAGAAACACCCAACTGGGGTGAATTGCTCAACGTGCAGGATAAAAAAGATGTCAAGTTCCTGTGCTCGTCCCTTCCTGCAGAAGAAGGAGGGGGGGAAAGCAAAAAGCTCTTGGGCAAGAGCACTTTTCACTTTTTTTTTTTCCCCTCTCTTGTCCTTCTCTCTGCTCAGCTGACATGGAGAAGCTCATCCACTTCATCTTCTTGGTTTTCTGCTCAGGTAAGGAAGCCTTGGGTTTCAGCTTGGGTTTCAGCTTGGGTTTTAGTGAAGAGGGTGAAGGAGTGGTGGGAAACTTGGTCTCTGGGATGAGGTTCCTGATAATGCTGCAAGAAAAGCCAGCAGAGGTCTTGGAGCTTTTTCCAGATGAAAAAGCATCCTCCTTGCAGCATGCAGCTCTTTGGAAGACCAATATTAAAAATTATTATGGATTTATTATTATTAAAATTACTATTAAATAATAAAAATATTCTATTATTATTATTAAAATTACCAGAACTATTATTATTAAAATTATTATGGAATTATCATGGAGTCTCCCTGTCTGTACCCTGCAAACTCCAAAGCAATCCAAGCAGAGGTGTCCTGCCCTCTTCTCCTTCTCCCCCACACTGCAGAAATCTCAGATTATTTCCTTAGAGTTTATTCTTTCCCCTGAATTTATCCAAGGGCCAGCAGTGATCCCAGTGCTCTGTTTTTCACTGCATTTTTCTCAAGTTTTCTCCCTTTTGGGGCAGAACATCAACCCTGCTCAGAGAGCTCTTGTGTGCCTGCTCAGGATGAAATGTGAAAATGGAAAATCCCATTTGTTTGCATCTGTATGGACTGAATTGCAGTGTCTGGAGTTCCAGAGGAGGAAAATAAAAACTCAGTGAAGGAGAGACCTCTAAATCTTGGGCACTTGAGTGGAGAAAGCTGAAATGGGAATCAAGGCAGAGGATGCAGCTGGGTTTCTCTCTCCAGCCACATTTTGGAGATAAAAAACTCTCAGCTGTGCACAGAAAGGCAACAGATTCAGGCTTTGGGAGCACAGAAACCACTCTCCAAAAACTGCCTGGATCTGGGGCAACGTCCACTCTATTTTTTTTCAGTAGCACAAAACAAGGGAGGAGGAAGACAAACAGTAACTGAGCAGTCAGCAGAATGGGTTGAAAAGATAATGACACCAAGTTTTCCACAGGAGCATCAGCACATCTTTAAGTGCTGTAATTCTGACCAAGAGATTTTTGTTTGGTTTTTTTTTTTCAATTCTCTTTTTCTTAAGAAAAAACCTTAGGGCTGTTCCAGGAATGGAAGGGTAGAACTGGAGGCAAGGAGGGGTCCACAAGAGAAATGAAAGTGAGAGTTAAAAAGGACTGGACTGGACATGTAGTGAGATAACAAATTCTTATTAACAAATTAATTTCCTTTTTTTTTTTTTTTTCAATTCTAAGACTTGACCTGGAAGCATCAGGAAAAGCCATTAAAAAAAAAAATCAAAAAGCTCAGCAGCAGTGAGATAAACCTTGTCTGGAACAAGTGAGTGATTGGAGCAGCATCCCAGGATAAAGTCTTGGATGGGTTGGATACTTGGATAGCACAGATCCTTTCATGCCACCTTCTAGTCAAGCCTGAAATGGATTAAGATTTTTTACTTTACAGATTCTTTTAATGGCTAAAAGCCTGGATTTAGAAATTAGGAGGAAGTTTAAGAAGTAAACTCCTACCCAGCTGGACACTGGTCTGGGGGCATCACTCTGTCTGGAGCATTTTCCAGTGCTGAGTTGCTCCTCTCTGGCTGTGTAAAGAGCCTTAAAATGGGGGGAAACTTCCTGGGCATTTACTGAAAAGGGAATTTTCTGTAGCAGGGGGTTCTCTAGAGCCAAATCTGCATTTAGGAACAGATGTGGATGGGCTGAGCTCAAGCCTAAAACCTGAAGCAAGCTGGAAAGAAGGGGGTGGGCTGGAGGCTGTGGGTGTCAGAGCAAGATTCATCCACCCAGAGCTACACAGAACCAATTTGTCAGGGTTGGGGCTGGGTTTTTATGAGCTGCCTTGTAAAGAGAGCTTTGAAAAACCAGGACACTTTGCCCCATGCCAGCTGGGTCTGTCTGAATGCCCAGCTTCATGCTTTTTAGGAGCAGAGGAAAATGCAAGTTTCTATTTAATGCCCTCATCATGCTGACAAACTACTTCCCCTTCCTGGGCAGGAGCCCAATGATGCCAGAAAGTCTGATGTGGTTGAGCTCCAAACCACAACCCAGAGCACTCAGCACAACCCCAGGAAGGAAAATGAGGAGCAAAATTTCCCGAGTTTCCAAAAATCTGCAAATCTTAATGGGTACCTGCCCCTTCCCTCCTTCCCCACCCAAGAATTGCTGCCTGGCAAGGGTTAAATTACACACCAGTCCCAGACAAAAAAAGTCTGAATCAAAGCTGTAAATCTGAGCACACACTGTGTCACCCATGGGGGGTGCAGGGAGGTGACAGCAGGGCTGGAGAGGAGGAAAATAAATAAAACTTTTAGGCTGACCCTGGTGGAAAGGGGAAATGGGAAAGAGACTGAACTCCCCCCACCCCCTTTTCCTTCCCTCCTAGCATCCTGTGCTGCAGAGAACATCACTGTGGTGTATGGGATGGAGGGGGGCAGCATTTCTGTCAACTGCACCTATGACCCCTGGCAGCAGAGGTGGAGGGAGAAGAGTTGGTGCAGGCAGCTGGAGGAGAAGAGATGTGTCCCTGTGGTGAGTGCCCGACCTTTCTGGCTGCCCTTCCCCAGGAAAAGGAATGGAACCACTTCCATCAGGGATAATACCCACCGAGGGGTCCTGACAGTCACCATGGAGCAGCTGAAGAAGCAGGATGCTGGGTTGTACCAGTGCAAATCCAGCTCCCTGGGGGAAACAAGCAGCTTAAGGAAGGTGCAAGTGGAAGTGCTGACAGGTATGGGCTTGGGGCTCTGAGTTGCCTGAGCTCCCCCCCTTTATGTCACTTGTGTCTGCAGTCCTCACTTCAGTAAAAACTCCTCCTTTTGTCTAACCCTAAGGAGAGGAGATGCTGTGTTTCGTTGCCTCTTTTTAGTTCCTGATTTACAGGCAGCTGATCTCAGGGATCACGTTGGAGCACATGGCATCCCCTGAGGGCTCCCCAAATTCATCTCCCAGCCCAGTGTCCAGACTCACCCTGGGCATCTGGGGCTCGTGGGGCTCTGGGGTTGGCAGCACCAATGAATAAGACCTGGAAATATCTGCTAACTAAATTTTTTCTCTTTCTATCATCAGCTGTCCTGGAGACCCAAATGCCAGAGGAGCCAAGTGCTGTGCAAGGCATCTCCAGGTAAGCCACAAAATTCCTTCTCATCCTGTGATCTCCAGGTAAGCCACAAAATTCCTTCTCATCCTGTGATCTCTGGGCTTCCTAGGACTAAGGGAGATTAAGCATCAGCAAACCCACTTGAAGCTGAGGGGAATAGCACCACAGGCATCTGATCTCCCTCTTCCTAACACAAAATAATTCTCAGAGCTGTTGTGTGGGTTCTGAACAGCAGCTCAATTCCCACCTAGCAAAGGCAGTGCCTGGTGCCAAGCAAAATGATGCCTGCAGAGCAGAATTCCTCCCTGTGGGATCAGGGTTGTTCCAAGCTCCCAGGCTCTGCCTGTTGCAGGAGGTGTTGCCACCTTCCCACTGGAGACTGCAGGGCTTTGGTTGGAGGTTGAACCATCCCCTGTTACCTTTGCATTTACGTTTCCCCACAGCATCTCTTCTGGAGCCAATTTCAGTGCCTTCTCCATCATTGCTGTGTTCCTGGCTGTCAAGTTCATGGTGGCCCTGCTGATTTTCCTCACTGTGCTGAGCTTGAGCGTTTGCAGCTGTTGGAAGAAGAGAGAAACTGAGCAGGAGAAGCCAAGCTGGGATGAGCAGCAGGTCCTCCCTTTTGATGCTGCACGGGATGGAATCAGCCCCTCCTGGGGAAGCACAGCTTAGAGCCAGCCCTAAGGGAATCCCCTATCCCCCCCACAAAGAAATGAACATTTCTTTTGTACACCAAGCTTTGCCACGTGCCATTAAAAAAAAAAAAAAATAAAAAAAAATACTTTAAGTGTCAATAGGGATCAATGAACCCATCCCTCTGGAGCAGGGATGTCACCACCTCTTTCCCAACACCTGGGAAACTTTTCCCACCACAACTGAACTCAAAGATGCTGCCAATGCTTGATCCTAATGGAAGAAGAACCAGGGGAAAGGGAGGAATATGAAGTCTTTCTGGCAAGACCTCCAGCATGGACTCCTTGATGTGCAGAGATGCTTCCCCAGGGATTTCAGCAGTGAAATCTCAGTTTTCTGCTCTGCTCAGTTTTCCCCCAGCCAGAGAAAACTTTGCTGCTCTACACAGCTCCTGGCAAAGGCTTTGATAGAAACGAAACCAGAGGTACAGCAGTGAACATAAATAAGTTCAAGGAAGACATCCAATGCCCTTGTGCTGAGCAGTAACCTCTCTGACCACTTCATGGAAAGCTGGGAGGACGTGGGTCTGTCTCACATCTCCAAAAAACTTCTCCTGAATCACTGAAAATCGGTGTTAAAGAACTAATAATTTCTTTCAGCATCTCCTTCATATTTCCCAAAGCATTCTTGTCCCAGAAGAATGAAATAGAAGCAGAACTAGGTGGTTGCTATGGAAAGCTCCTGTTATTATTTCTCTAGAAATCAGCTTTTTAACTGAGGGCAGAGTTATCCCAGACACTCATCCCCAGGGTCTGGAATTCCACCAGGATCTAAACTAAGGCTTCATGGCACCTCAGAGCAGTCCCCAGGGACAGATTTGGTCTTTCCAAGGTGATGAAGTCCAACTCCCCAAAACTGCCTCACCCACTGTGGGTCCTTGGTGAAGTCACTGGGTAAGGGACTGCAGAACAGGACAGAAAGTTCTGAACCCACTTCCTCATTTCTCCAATGGTTTTGTGAACAAAGAATGATCTGTGTCTCTGTATTTCTCCCTGTATTTATCTATATCAGAAAAATGTGGTTTTCTATATCAGAAAAATGTGGTTTTCTATATCAGAAAAATGTATTTTTCTATATAAGAAAAAATGTATTTTTCTATATAAGGCTATGTTACTAACATGGGATCACTCTCCATCACACCCCAAAGTGAAGCTGTGTTTAGCTTTCCCAAAGACCCCAAAGAAGACCCCAAACCCAAGGTCATTCACACTTTTCCTTGCAAAGCTAAATAAAGTCCAAGTGATTGTATGATTTGATGTGGATTCCTGGCTGTGGCAGATCCCAAACCATCACCTGCAGAAGAGGAAACACCCAGAAGGGGCTGGCAGGGCTGCAGAAATGCTCAGATCCTGAAACCAGATCCCAAACACCCAATTTTGTTCTGTCTAAAGTGATTTCCAGAGGGTGAATTCTCCCAGGCACACCCCCACTTCCCTTCCACCTCCCCAAATCCAGCCTCAGCATTCCCAGATGGCTCAGCAGTGCCCTGCTGGAAAACAAGGGCTTCCCATCCCTATCCAGGAGATCCGTGGGGTTATAAAACCAGGGATTTAAAGCACAGAACCACTCCAGTTGGAAAAGACCCCTGAGATCAAGTCCAAAAGGCAGCACTGCAGACCAAGAGTTCAGATTTTTTTTCCAGCCAGGCTGCTAAACATCTCCACAACAAAGTATTTCCAGGGAAAAAAGCAGCCTGCCCACCCAAGGAGTGAAATTAAGGTTGTGGTTAAGATTCTCAGCAATTTCAAGGCAGCAGCATCCCCCAGGCAGCAGATCCCTGCAAGTGGCAAGGAATCAGCTTCCCCTGCAACAGGGAATTGCCCAGGGATAAACTCTGGGATACTTTTTTTCCCCTCTCTGCCCTAAGCCACCTTCTGCTGGGATGTTTTCCCAGGAGGGGTTTTCCAGCCCTGCTGCTGGTAAGGCTCAGAGAGTCTCCATTTCTCCCAGGAAATGAATCCCAGAGGATGCTCTCTGTGCACACTGAGATTTTTTTAAGCCATTTTTCCAGCCAGGCACAGAGTGAGCTTCCCAAAAATCTTCTGCAAGTTCTCTTCGTGCTGATGTTCCCCCTGCTCCTTTGTTGGGTGAGATGCCCATCAGCATGGGGAGGTTTTTCATCCCATCATTATGAGAGGGGTTTTTCCTGCCTTTTCTCCCTCTAATCTCTATTTATTTTTTTTTTAAGAACCTGTAAGAGTTCAAAAAAAATCAAATAATAATTTCAAAAAATCAATAATAATTAAAAAAAAAGGAACAACCTGTCCCCCCCTTCCTGCTGCTCCCTGATAGGCAGATGAGGGAACCACAACATTTTATTTGGTGTTTCCCAAATTAGATGTCAAGCTATTATCAGAGGTAAGAGATCAAAGAAGAGTTGGAGGAGGAAGGGCTGAAATGATGAATGATTTCTCATGGAAAATCATTAGAGTGTGGCTGAAAAAGGTCTGACTTAATGACTCAGGAGAATATCATCCTGAGAGCTCCTTCCAGGAGAGAAACAAACTACTGAATTGGATCCTGCTGGAAGTTTGGGGTGAGTTAATCAAAGAATTAATGATCTTCTAAAAGTCAGCAATTTCTTACAACTTGACAAGAAAGATTACAGGTCAATATTAAAGAGCTCTCTTCTAAGCCTGGAAATTTCCCGAGACACAGATAACTCCTGGATTTTTTTTTTTATTTTTTTTTTTTTAAACAGATTTTTGGTACAGACTAATGGTATAAACAAATTGTGGCCAACTGCCAGGGGTGTCTGCCTTGGTTTCCTTGACTAATGAAGTTTTACATTTACATCAGCAGATGAAACAGACCCGAAGCAATCTCAGTTTTCACCTGAATTTCTACCAGAGTTCATCTCTTTACCATTGCTCATTAATTAACTTCTGGATTTATCTTAACACTTTACTCCCCTTTCTGCTTTCAGCCAGCACAGGAGGCAGAACACCAGAAGATTCTTGGGGGAAGCTATTCAATAACTTAAATTAAACCTCCCAGCTCCTACTTGAGGAGCAGGTTGATCCCATTCCTGTGATCCAGCTGCACTAAATTCCCTTCTTTTACTGGGAAATAGCAGAGAATTCATATTTTTGTACATTTTCAGAATTTCATAACTAAGAAGCCAGCAGTGACTTTGGACCATTCTACAAAATCTACAAAGCAGGAGTTCTTAGGATGGGCAAAAGGCACCAGGGATGGGTTGGTGTGGGGAAATCACCTCCTCTTATTGCTTTCTTCAAGGAAAAATTGGAATTGGGGTGCAGATTTTCACCCCATTTCCTTGCCTGCTAAGGGGGAGGATGCTGTCAGCTCAACAGATGACAGCAAAAAGGAGCAGAGGGAAAAACCAGGAGCTCCCCCACTGGAACCACAGCATTCTGGATGCCCTGTGGGGTTTGAGGAGCCAAAAAACTGAGACACAGCCATGGGTGCAGATGCACACAGGAGGAGGTTTCCCCTTCTCCTCTGCAGACTTTGGTTCAGCTTCCCCAAATCCTGGGAAAAGCTGCAGAAGGTTTGTCTGTTTCAAGAGCAATAGTTGAGAAAACTGGAGAGGCTCATTCTGTGCTCTTCCTCCCTCCCTGGTTAAAAACTCTGTAGTCCATGGGACTGCATTTTGTAGGAGCAGAACAGCCAAAACCCCATCCCAAATAAAGAAGATATTGAGATAAAGAAGATGAGTTCTTACCAGGTGAACCTGCTCATGTTCCTGATTCAAGACAAAGCATGAAGAGGGTCCTGCATCCCAACCAGGGATCCCTTTTCATCTGGAAATGACTGCAGGAAGAGAATCCAAGCTCCTGAACTCCTCAGGCTTGCCAAATTCCAAAGCAAACACAGCTGGGATGGATCCACTGGGGCTGGAGATCAGCACTGACCTCCTGGCACCACGCTTGGTTAGACACAGGGGGTAATATTTCCATGCTGAATTTTTACTCTGGAGCTATCATCTCTTCTCAAATCAACAAAATCCCCTCCCTGATTAACCTGCTCACCTCTGGGGCTGTAAATAGTGATGGAGACACCATGGTTTTCCCTGCAGGACCCTCTGGGCTCTCCTGGTGCTGAGTTCCTCCCTGCCTACAGCTGCTCTGGTTGCTGCTGTTCTACCCCTCATCAGCTTTTATATCAGAAGGAAAAGAGCAGGAAAACTCCCTCATCTTGTCTAATTTTCCTGCCTTTCCAGGTTGTTTTCCCACCAGCCTGAATGGGAGGCTCAGAACAATCATTGCCCAAGGAGGCTGAGCCAGAGTGGGTGCAGTGATTTGGGAACTGAAAAGCTAAAACTGGGGTTTTACACCCAAAAGAGCTTCTATCCTTCGTGGCAGGAAAAGGGATGGTCTTTGGGAGACATCCTGCTTCCAGCCAAGCAGCATGGCAGGGCAGACAACATCCCAAATCCCACATTCCTGGTGGTTACTTTGCCCTCTGACTTGGCCAATCCCAGGGGTGATGGAGCAGGCAGTACCCAGCCCAAAGCTGGCTGGGTTGCTTCTCTCTGATATTTTCATAGAATCCTAGAACTGGCTGGGTTGGAAGGGACCTCAGAGCTCATCAAGTCCAACCCTTGCTCCACTCCCCCCGTGGTTCCCAGCCCATGGCACTGAGTGCCACATCCAGGCTCTTTTGAAATATCTCCAGGGATGGAGAATCCACCCCTTCCCTGGGCAGCCCGTTCCAATGGCTGATTCCCCTCTCTGCAAAGAATTTCTTCCTAATATCCAACCTAAACCTCCCCTGGCAGAGCTTCAGCTCTGCCAGGGGAGGTTTAGGTTGGATATTAGGAAAAAATTCTTAAGATCATGGCTTCTTGTCTTACTGATACCTGCCTGGGAACAGAGCCCAACCCCCCCCTGGCTCCAACCTCCTTTCAGGGAGTTGGAGAGAGTGATGAGGTCTCCCCTGAGCCTCCTCTTCTCCAGCCTCAACACCCCCAGCTCCCTCAGCCCTTCCTCACAGGACTTGTGCTGGATCCCTTCCCAGCCTCCTTGCTCTTCTCTGGACCTGCTCCAGCACCTCAATCTCCTTCCTGAGCTGAGGGGCCCAGAACTGGACACAGGACTCAAGCTGTGGCCTCCCCAGGGCTGAGCACAGGGGCAGAATCCCTTCCCTGGACCTGCTGGCCACGCTGTTCCTGAGCCAGCCCAGGATGCCATTGGCCTTCTTGGCCACCTGGGCACACTGTTTTGGTGAAAAGATGACAAAAATCTAACTCAATTAGTTGAATATAATTCCTATATTATTGAATAATAATATAAGAATAAATCCTACCCCATCTGCACATTTTTTCTTTATAGTCCTCAGAAAAATAAATGTAATAACAAACACACCATGGCAATAATCAGGTGGCCTGGGGATCTTCAGGAACATCACCAGAGGTTCTCCTCAAAGGAAAACTTTGTTAGTTGCAACTTGTATTTAAATTTAATATTTAATATCTTAAATAACGTATTTAATATTAATTATGTAATAACTATTTACACAGTTCAGGGTATCCCTTTTAAAATTGCCTATTCCAAGAGGATAGTTAAAAAAAAAAATGAAAAAAAGCAGAACACCACGTTTTGCTTTTTGAAATTCCTGGGTTTTTACCCAAAAGAGCTTTACAAACTGTAAATATACCCAGGAACTGTTTCCACAAGGCTGGGAGAACACAGAACATGCAAAGGTTGCCTAAGAGCAGGGAGCTCAGCCTGGCTGAAAATCTTCTAATTATCCTGGTGAAATCACAATCCTGGTGAGGTCCTGAGCAGCAGAGAGGGCAGGAACAGCATCATGGCCAGGCAGACATGGAAACCAACTGAAAGCTTTCAGAGCCTCCCCAATCCTCTTAAAAAGTTCCTTTTGTGCAACCACACGAGAAATAAACTCTTCCTAAAGGTGCCCATTCAGTCATATTTGGCCAAAAAAAAGATGATGATGGGATATTTGGGAATCTGGGGAGAAGATTTTCCTGGGAGAATATAAATATATAATATTTATATGTAATAGAAATTATATATATAATATAATTATATTATTATTTATATTTATATTATTCATATTATTTAGATATATTATTATATTATATATTATTTTATTCTTTATATATTTATTGTTATACTATTTCATTATTATATTATTATATTAATTTATATTATATTATATTATATAAATTATATATATTAATATATATTTTTTTATATAATATAAACCAAGAATATAAAAGAATTGTCTTTAGAAAGAAGAGATTTTGGGTACCATGAAGTTGATTTCTCTCTTCCACAGCCACGTTCAGAAGGGGAAGGAAGAGGACACAGAGTGAGCATAGGAAATATTTCCTGGGATGATGGGAACCTTTCCAACAGGAACTGCATCCTCATCCCTCCCAGCCCAGAGTCACCAAGCACAACTTTGGGGCACGTCCTGAGGCAGTGAGGAAAAGAGCTGAAAGTCTGAAAAACAGAGCCCAAGCTTGCTCTGCATTTATAAATTTTTATTAGCTGGGTATTGTACACAGTACTTACAGTTGTATCTATTAAAGACCAAAATACACTTGAAAAAATGCATCATATAAAAAAAATTATAAACTTTTGACTATATACAAACTTTGCCTTACATTACATGAATCCCAGTTGCCCTCCCACCCCCATTCCCAAAGATTTTATGTCCCCCTCCCCTCTTTTTTCACATGCAAGGCCTTAAAGCCATTTAGCATCACTTCTTCACATCCCATCCTTCCCACTCCTACAAACCTGGGGTTTGATCTCTTTGCTGCTCTGGGTCATTCACTCTCCCCAAGCCTCTTCTTTTACCCTCACCCCCCTTTTTATGCACTCTCCAAGTGGAGTTTTTACTCCAGTGTAGCCAACCCACAAAGAATTCTCATTTAATTCTTGGAGATTTGAACTTGATGCTGATGTTTCCAATGTAACAAATCCCCCCAGGAATAAAAAGCAGATTTTTTTGGGTACCGTGGTGCTGATTATTCCAATCTCAAGAAGCAAACCCTGCTTTTTAGAAGTGAAGACACCTAACCCAGAGCAAATGAATAATAATAATAAAAAAAAAAAAAATGACACTAGCACTCAGGCTTTCACATCACTAAAGTATTAACAGTAAGACTTCCTATAACACAAATCCATAGGTCTTAATTCACTTTCTACAACTGATCAGAGAACCTATAGATGAAGGGCTTATTGGGGAAAAAAAGCTGCTTGGAAGATGTTTACAAGTTTTTTAAGAAAAGAAGGAATTACTCATTAAAAAAAAAAAACAAACCAATCATCTATGTCAATATTCTTGCTTTTTTAACTTCCAACACTCAGAGGGGGTTCTCCAGGACAGATTAGCCAAAAATTGAAGGGCAGAAATATTATGGGGAAGCTGTCTCATTCCAGCACACAAATATTTTTCCCACCCATGAAAACTCCACTGGCTCAATGTACAGATGCTCTAAAAAAAAAAAAAAAAAAAAAAAACCCAACTATTTACAACAATGCTGCAAATTCAACAAAAGCCAATTTTTTGGTTCTTCCTTCACTAAAAGAGCTCCATATTTCCTGAAATGAGTCACCTCACAAGAAATGGTTTTGGTGAGGACATCACAGCCACCAACTGAAAAAAACCAATATAAGCACCATGCTCTAATTGGCCAAGGATTTTAAGGCAGAAGCAACCAAAGGCACCAAAGATGCCATCAATGCAAGAGAGGTGAACAAATGCCTTTTGAAGCACTGAGAAAAAAAATCCTGAAGATTTGTGAGCAGGGCATGAGATTACTGATGCAATTTAAGACAAACTCAAAGGAAGATTTATCTGCAGGAATGAGGCCACCTCCTCCCTGAACAGGTTTTCTCAGCTCCAGTTCACCATGTCACAGCTGTCAGAAGGGTAAGAACATGGAAGTCAAACAAAAAAATGAACTGAATTCCATGTAGAAATTCCAGCTGCCTGAGTGCAAGCATCAAATCTGCATTTTTCCTTTTTTTTTTTCACTGCCTCTGCACCTCCACAGGTGACTGACCTGGACATTGCCATCCACAGAATCCACACAAACTCCAGGACTCACAGCACTTAGCACTTCTCTACATTTCTGCTCCCTCCCCTTGCATTCTTTCCTTCCCATCTTCCCATCCTCTTAGATCCAGTAGTTTTCTCTTATCCAAAAAATAAACTGAATTTTCAAGGCTTTGTCTTTTGCATCCTCCCAGTTTTCTACAACTTCTTCATCTGCCCTCCACTTTCCACTTAGTCCTAAGCTTTCAAAACACAGCATGGGGATAATTTGGGTTTTTTCAAGTTTAATTTACTTTTTTTTGTCACTGGAAAACAGAATTCACTGACTTCAAGCCAGTCTCTCTTGTCCTTGCCTGCTATCCTCAAAACAACCCCAACCTCTGCTCCTTTACCTACTCAGGTTTATCATCACCTCCCTGACAATGCCCCCAGTATTTCCAATCCCACACCTCACTGCTGGGATGCAGTTTTATGTTTTGCAGAACACAAAAACTGAAAGAAATGGGACCACAGCACACAGGTGATAACACAGAGCATCTGCAGAACTCATTTAAGATGGGAAGAGACAGGCATGGAAAGCTGCAGCCTTGTTTAACTGCTTAGGAACCACAGCTTCCATCACCAAATTTCAGATTAAAAATAATGGAGCAAGCTTAAAACCTGCAGTGAACTACAGAATTAAAGATATGTTTTGTCATAAAGATATGTTTGTCCCAATACTCAGCCAGAGCCAGATATAGCTCATGAAAAAATCCTTTTTTTTTTTTTTCAAGTGTAAGTACTCCTTCTTCATTGCCACTTTTTTTTTTTTTTTTTAATTTAAAAGTCTATAAAAAGTCTGGAAGGTTCATCAATATCTGTCTTCATCTGTTTAACAGTCCTTCAGTTACATCAGGATGAGCTGAGTGGTTGCTCTGCTGTCAGGAAACAACCCTTGCTATGTGTAGAATGAGAGAATTGTAAAACTTATTTAAAACAAAACTCCAAAGCACCATCACAAAGATGATCAAGTGCTACTATTCTGAGATTGCAATTTTCTGTCTTTCAGAGAAGCCAAGAACTGGACTGGAAGGTTAGAAGGAAGATTTTTTTCTTTTTTTTTTTAAAATTCTTTGGGAAAGACTCACTTAAAAGTTTTAATTCTTTTTATACTAGCATCCACTTTTCTGCCAAGGCAACAACTACTGGCAATAAACTAAAATACTAAAAAATACCAAGAGATTGCATTGTAACAATTAAATCCTTATTCCCACACTACCCTCTCCCCTCTTATTTCTTGGAATAGATATGCAAGATATCCAATCCTGTAATACTCTTGAAATATTCCTACCATTGTGACTGGATGGCTGAACTTTTCCCACAGAAGACCTTGCTGTTTATATATTTTACAAGGTGGAATTTAAGAGACCCCTCCTTGTGCTTCTGCCAGTTTCCTAAGTGCTGATGCAACACCAGGAAACAGTTCAGTTGACCCTGAAGTCCAAAGGTGTAAGGAGTGGATGTAAAAAAAATCCAAGTCACTGCTGGGAAAACCAAGTTGTAGCCACATCAGTGCTGGTTACTATAAACTGGATTAAAGTTGGTGAACAGAAGGGCTGCCACTCCAAAAAGTTTTTGCTTGCCCCATTTCAGCATCTCAGTTATTGCTGATCAGTGGCATGCTCTCACCCAATGGCCAATCTTAAGGGTTAAAAGGAGAAAAAAAATAATTAAAAAAAGGCATGAGCAGTCAAGACTCTGAAATCCCTGTGCTGGAGCAGAAGAGTGTCCCAAGAAAAGTCATCAAGTTCCTATTTGTTGAGTCAAAATCTCAACCACAGACTGCAAATGTGGTGCTTGGTCTGTAGAAAAGGAGAGGCTGAGAAATGCTGATTGTCCCACTGAAAGACTTGCTTGATAGACTGGAAAGGGAGGGCAGACTTGGAGGAGAGACAGGAATTCTCTTCAGTTATTTCCTGAAGCAGGAGTTAGGAGACTCGGATCATCTGTGTCATCGCTTCTTCGTTGGCCTGAGTTGGATCCTACAGATTCAAAAGAAATATGGTCTTGTAACTTCAACTTTTTTTCCATTTCAGCAGAGAAAATCATACACAACTCGACCAAAAAAAAAAAAAAGATACTTCTGCCCTCTTCCTTGATCTCTTGTCATATTTTTCTTGTAATATGTTGTTTCTGGTAAGAGGGAAGACCCAGAACCGGTGTGGTATATGGGAAGGATTCTACAGAATAACTCTTCTGCTGAAACCATGGAACTGCTTTACAGCACTAAACAACAGAATAATTCTACTTTACTGTGTCCCTTCCCTTGAAAACCTGTCTCCCAACTTTTTATGTAAATCAACAGGCAGCTAAGAATCAGAGATATTGCCTAATTTTTCCTTGGATGTAAGACAAGGAGTCTCTAGCTTTAATTTATGTCCTAAAAGAACAGTTTGCAACCAGAAAGGCTGCAAAAACTATTTCTCAGGGCAAACAAAAAAAAGCATTCTCTGCAAAACAAAGTGAATATATTTCAATATTACTCTGGTTTCATTCCTCAAGGCAAGGAGACCTTTGCTATCTACAAGAAGTGAGACAAAAGGTTTCTTCATGACCGAAACAGGAATTCAAAGGCAGCGAGAGGCAAAGGCCAGCAGCCTAGCCAAAAAAAGAACAAACAAAACAGCAGAAAGACACCTCTAAAATATATCCTGAAGAAGTGAAAGCAGCAGCTGTTCAAGAACAGAGGAAATCCTACTTACTTGCATATGAGGGCTGTCTTTTTCCTTTGGGGAGAAGAACCGGCCCCCTTCTCCCCGCTTCCTGGCCATGGCGTGGCGGTGCCGGGACTCATGCAAATATTTCTGCAAAGAGATGAGGGAGGTAATGAGACAGCAGCCAACTCTGTATAATTCAGTGCTGTCAGGAAGGGAAATTCCTGACTGCTGGAAAAGCTTTCCCAGTCTTCCCCTCTCTGAAGAGCAAATGGTTACAGTCAATTCCTGTTTCGCAAGAGAGCGACGCAGATATTCCACAATTCGATCAGGGCTGACTTCAAATAGACACAAAAATTGAAGAAACACTAAGATTCCACAGTGGGTAGGTTTCTGTGCCTTTCTCCACCCTGTATTAGCTCCCGAGTTAGATTCTTACCCTTCTTTCTTTGGGAATTTTTCCCTCTGCTTCAAGCTTAGCACGTGCCTGCCTCCTCTTAAGGATCCGGTGATACTGCTTGGCATTTACATAGAGGGGTTCTTCTTCCAGCATTTCTGCTCCAGGCAAAGGGATTCTCTGGATGGCTGGAACTGACCCAGCTCCAGGTACCATCTGAACAGAGAAGATGTTTTTAGTGCTTGCAGCTCAGTGAACAAGTGAAGGTAGAAAAGTGATTTTTAAAAAGGGCGTTAAAATGGGAAGTTGTTTGGGGTTGTTTTGGAAGTTGTTTGGGGTTTGTTCAGATAAAGCTCCTTAACTTAAAAGGAGGAGCACAGTTGTTTTCAAACTGCAGAACAAATCAATCACTTATCAAGAGTGCTTGTTTTTTTCTGGTAAAATGTCAATCCATTCTACAATTTACATTCTCCAATTCTATGACCACATTATTGCTTCTTCTCAAATGCAGCACCCAGGGCATGCCCACTGCTTCTTTTTTTTTTTTTTTATCACTGCTATGATCATTTTTGTGCATTTTTTAAGCATTACTTGCTCAGCTGCTGACACCTAGTGGGGACAAACCATAAAAAGCTACACTACAAAGAAAAAACTGGCAGAAAAAGCACTCTTCTGAAGCAGAAAAACAAATACTAAGGGGTGCTCAAGAAAAGCAATAGTTCACTCCATCTTTTTCCATCTCTACTGATCAGTTAACAGCTGGTGCTGAATTTCAGCTTCTAGATTTCCAAACTCTACAGCTCTGGGAGAAAAAAAGTAGAGAGCACATAGACTGCAGTAGGACACAGGCCATTAAATCTGAAAAGCTTAATCAATTTTAAATTAGTGGGGGGTACTGAGACAACTGACCATATTAACTGGCAGGAGACAACAGTTTGGGTACAGACAGCTAAAACATCCTTAAAAAACACTCATGGAAAGTGAAACACATACCATAACCATTCCACCTGAATTGACAACATTTCCAGCTACTGGCAGTGTCACTGTGACAGTCCCTTGTCCACTACTGGTTGTGTTGGTGTTGGCTCCTGTTTGGACAATTTGTGCTCCAGCCAAACTGGCTGCTGGAATGGTGATCATGCCTGTAACAGGGACTGTAACTTTAAGAAAAATAAAATACAAAAGAAAAAACAAACAAACAAACAAACAAACAAAAAAAAAACAGGCACACAAAAAGAAGGGAACACCATTAGTCCCACTTCTGGTTTTTACTCATTCATCCTTCCATAGCATGCAGAAAGATTTAGAAAGCATTGGTGTGAATACCACCACCTCAGCCTCACACCTCCTATTTTGCATTTTTTTTTTTGTCTGCACAGTAATCCCAGTGTCAGATAAGGACCTTCTACCCCAAGGTGTAAAAGCAAACACGTTGCTATCCCAGCAGCCTCTGCCAAAGAGCCATATTTTGATTTTTGGGGTAAAGAATGCTGAGTACCAGCAGGAAGATCTCTTCTTCCATGCTCTATGCCAATGATCCACAGCACTCACAGCACAATTAGCACTGCAATTCCATGGTTTTTTTGATAATAATTACAAGGCAACAAAAATCTAATCAGAAAGATATGGAAAAGTCCTGCCTCTTGGCACCAAAGCTCATACCTTGTTGGAGAATGGTTCCATCAGCATTTACTGGCTGATAAACTATGGTCTGGCCTTCAGCTGCTTGTGCTACCTGCTGTCCTTGAACTGCTATTTGTTGCTGGGTCTAAACAAAAAAAGAGAAGACAAGAACTTTACAAATTGCTGATTTGGCAGAGTTGACAGTTCCTGAATTAATTCAGGTGTTTCACACATCTATTTCTTCTGCTTTATTACCAGCATCAAGAAATAGGATGGAGCACAAACCAAGTGAACTGCAGATCAAATACTCAAAGCACATATGAAATACTTTTTCTAACAGCATAGTAATATTTATAGAAAAAAGTTTTAGCTTTCCTGTCTCACTAAGAACACATTAAAGGAAGAACTATTCTCAGAAATTTAATTCTGGTCCTAAACAAGAATCAGCAGAACACCCAGGAATGACTGGACTACTTCACAAGATGTCACAAGCATGAAATTAGCAATACTTGATGTTTTCAGATTTCAACAGAGACAAAACCATGGACTGATAAAATACAGAAACACGATGGATAAAAACATGCAATCTATTTATTCTGCCCCAGAGTTATGTATGAAAACACTACAAAAAGATGAAATTTACTCTCAAGTTCTCCTCGATATTAATAATTCCTCTTTTTTTTTTTTTTTTTTTTTTTTTCCACTTAACCACACCTTAAGTCATTTGTCAAGTTTCTCTTCCTGTTTGCCCTCAAGAAAACCTTTTTCATGCTGGTGCAGTTACCTGTGTCTGGCCAGCAGTAACTGCAGTCTGTGGCTGCTGTATAATGATCTGCTGGGTCTGGCCCTGCTGCCCCTGTACCTGCACAGCCTGCCCACCTTGAATCTGAATCTGACCTGGCTGGACCAACTGAATCTGTGGAAGAAAGAGTCAGAAAGGAACATTAACTATGCCTCTGAATTCTCCCTCCTTGGCCTCAGCAATACAGAGTCAGCTCTGAGGATGATCAAGTGTTGCAAAGAAAAAAGAAAGCACTGATTCTTCTCTTTTTTCCACTTGAAAATTGATTTTTAAATTGGTTTTAATTGTTTGCTCCCTGTGACACAGCAGTCACCACCATCCAGGACAGAGGAAACATAACATGCCAGTGTCAGTACATGCTAGGAGTTCTCTGCTGCTTGCAAAATAAAATGCTTAAAATAAATGGATTATTCACATGAAACTAGGGATAATAATACTCAGGCTAAAGAAAAAAAAAAAGAGGAGCAAGATTTAAGGTATTTGTAGTGTTAATTATCCAGCATACAGAAGTACTCCTGGATATATTTCAAAGCTGTCTTCAGCTCTGCAAAGAACTCTTTCCACCAACATTCCTTAAAGACAACCAACTGGAATATGATTTTAAGCTTGTGCTTAAACAAGATTGGGTTTTCTTCCAACATCCAGACTTTAAAGGACCTAACACAAAATATATTGTCTTTCAAGAATGGAAATTTTAAATAAACACTGAATAAACCTCTCAGAACTCCAAGACATCATGTGCCCTCCTGTACTGTGCTGAACCTAAGTCTTAAATCCCCTTCTTACATCACCAGAACACTCTCATTATGCCACTCTCACAGTTCTTCCATTTGCTTTGAGCACCTGTTCAAATTTAAAAACTGCCTTTTAAACAAATATTTCAAAATAATTCCTTCTAACAAAGTCCATGTTTTCTGTATCTTCTACAGGATTACTGTCTGTGCAATGGAAATTCCTTCCCAGCCATCCCCTGTTAGATGAACTCAAGTACAAGTTCTTTTCAAGAAGCTTTCTTAAAAAAATAAAAAAATTAAAAAATCCTCTTTCTGAGCCATAAACTGAGTAGGCACCAGATCACCAACTACACTGCAAGGGCCAGTTAGAACAAAAATAAGAAAAAGCAAGAAAAACCCAAACCAACTCCAGCTGTATTTTCAAGACCATTTAAAAGGTTTGCTCCATCCCATAAAATACACCACCACCACCAAAAAAAAAAAATCAAATCCACCAAGAATTTTCATTGCATTAACACCCAGCTGAGTGCCAGAGCTCCAGCTGGGGCACAACCTTCTTTGCCCAGTTGATTTTTTAAGAGTGCTGAGGCAAATGCACAGTCTGAGAACATCACAGCTCATTCCCTGCAATTTCTCTGCAATTAAATCAGGGTTAACTCACCTGCTGCAGCCCCTGGGTTCCAGAAACTGGGACTTGCATGATTGTCTGGCCCTGCCCTCCAGGCACAGCCTGCACCATGATGGGCTGCCCAGTGGATGTGATCAGTTGCCCCCCGCTCACTTGGACCATCAGTGGTTGCCCCTGGACCTGGGAAAAAAAGGAGAAAAAAAAAAACAAACAAAACAACAAACAGAACAATGAAAAAGTCTGGTGGCACAAAGGCAGGAACTGAGGTGGCTCCCAGATGAGGCTAAATTCTTACCTACTTCCATGCAGTGAGCAGAGAAACTGAAGAGGCACTAAACCTGCACCAAATAGTTCCTAAATTTTTTTTTTTCCCTGATGTAAATTCTGTAAATTCTCTTTTTCTGTTGCAGGCTACCCAAAGCTTCCAAATCTAACAGCAATAAAGCATGGCTAAACTTTCCAGACAGAGTAATAACCTCAAGAGAAAAGTCTAACAAAAGAAACTTGAAATTGTTATTGGTAATCTTTAATTGCTGTTCCTAATGAGAAAGCTCTAAATAAGCTGCTCTGGCAGGAAGACTGAGGTAGCTTCAACTCTCTCCAATTAAATGCTTGGAATATTTTGTTTTCCTAAGAAATACACAGCATGCAGTGCTCTTGGAGAATCTCCTGATGGTTAAGTGAAATTATAAATGTAAAATGGAATATAAATGCAAGATGGAGTTCAGTAAGGACAAGTGGAAAAAAAAAAAATGAGCAGCAGGTACATCTTGGTGCAGTGAATTTATAAAATTTGGCATAAGAGACTCTGGACTCTTGGCCCAGAGGTGTCTCTGGTCAGTGGGAAAAATGCCAGAATGTAAAGAAAATCAAGGGGAAAACCCCTTGTTTAAACACCCTTTCCCACTAAGTTCTCACACTTCCCAAAATCTCTCTCTGAAAAGACCATATTATGGCTAAAATGTGAAATGAGTCTTCTCACCTGGGCAGTGACTCTTAACCATGCTCTGAGTTGTTCAGAAACAGCTGATAAAAAGTCACCAGGTTCCTGGTTCCTACATTTCAAGGATATGCACAGCAAATGCTCACTCCTCCACCACATGAACACACATTTTCAGCACATCCTGAACTACCTAAAAGCAGCTTCTCTTTCAAAAAATGCCTTAGATATTAACACATCCATGGAAAAAAAAAAAATCAGCATTTGTACCTCAGTGATCAATGCCCTGCCCAGAACATTGTGACTCTCCAGGTGCCCTCAGTCCCTTGCAACCCTGCTCTGGTCCCCCCAGACTTGCAACCCCTGCCTCCCAGTCCCTAAAAAAAATCAGGAGTGCTCATTTTGTGTTGCAACAGAGAAATAAAAGCATGCTCATGTCAGCCACAGAAAAGCACAGTCAGCAGTACAATACCAGTAAGCAGAAAGAAAAATGATTCATTCCAGGATTCTTGTTAATGGTTTAGAGCAAGCCAAAAGAAAAAAAAACCAAAAAAAAAACCAAAAAAAGAGGGGGGGAGGACAGGAGGTATATAATGACCATGACCAGGTGGTCACAGTGACCCAAGGAATTCAAGTCAGGCAGCTTTTCTGATTTTAAATCTGAACATAAAAAATGCTGTGTTCAACTTTACACCTGGCCAGACCATTCTGGTCTCTTGGAACTCTTCTCTTCTGAAGAATTAAAAGAACAAACAGAACCAAAATACTCAGTCAACAAGGCAGGACTGAACTGCTGTGGCTATCAGAGTTTATCAACACTTTGAAAAGTCTCCTGTGGGAGCATGGCAGAAAATATTTCACACTGAAATAAATCAGGGTTTGAAATAACCCTGCATTGCCTTCCAATTTGTGACCTATTTACTGATAAGATCCAGACTTCTCCAGGGTTTCCCTGTGCTGGTCACATGCAGATAAGACATGGGATCTCTCAGGCCCCTGAGGTCAGAATTGTCCCCAGGTGCCCTTTTTCATCACAGATTAAGAGATTTTGCTCTTTGAGCTGAGGACTCATCCACTTCTCTTTCTTTCATGTAGTGAAGGCACAGAACACTCACACTGGATGTCAGGAATCTCCTGGAACCTACAGGAAATCTTGGGATTATAGCTCTTGGCTGTTACTTCCTCATCTTGGTGGTTTTTTTTCCCCTTTTCAGTCCCATTTCAACCACTCTTCACTCTCAGAATTACAACAGCAGGAACTCAGGAATTCATCAGGGTTTTTCACCTTGGAGCTGGTTTTTTTTTTCCCCTTTTCAGTCCCATTTCAACCACTCTTCACTCTCAGAATTACAACAGCAGGAACTCAGGAATTCATCAGGGTTCTTCACCTTGGTGTTTGGGGTTTTTTTCCCCTTTTCAGTCCCATTTCAACCACTCTTCACTCTCAGAATTACAGCAGCAGGAACTCAGGAATTCATCATGGTTCTTCACCTTGGTGTTTGGGGTTTCTTTTCCCCTTTTTAGTCCCATTTCAACCACTCTTCACTCTCAGAATTACAATAGCAGGAACTCAGGAATTCATCAGGGTTCTTCACCTTGGTGTTTGGGTTTTTTTTTCCCCTTTTCAGTCCTATTTCAACCACTCTTCACTCTCAGAATTACAACAGCAGGAACTCAGGAATTCATCATGATTCTTCACCTTGCTGTTTGGTTTTTTTTCCCCCTTTTCAGGCCCATTTCAACCACTCTTCACTCTCAGAATTACAACAGCAGGAACTCAGGAATTCATCAGGGTTCTTCACCTTGGTGTTTGGGGTTTTTTTCCCCTTTTTAGTCCCATTTCAACCACTCTTCACTCTCAGAATTACAGCAGCAGGAACTCAGGAATTCATCAGGGTTCTTCACCTTGGAGTTTTTTTTTTTTCCCCTTTTCAGTCCTATTTCAACCACTCTTCACTCTCAGAATTACAACAGCAAGAACTCAGGAATTCATCATGATTCTTCACGTTGGAGTTTTTTTTTTTCCCCTTTTCAGTCCCATTTCAACCACTCTTTACTCTCAGAATTACAGCAGCAGGAACTCAGGAATTCATCAGGGTTCTTCACCTTGGAGTTGGGTTTTTTTTTTTCCCCTTTTCAGTCCCATTTCAACCACTCTTCACTCTCAGAATTACAATAGCAAGAATTCAGGAATTCATCAGGGTTCTTCACCTTGGTGTTTGGGGTTTTTTTTCCCTTTTCAGTCCCATTTCAACCACTCTTCACTCTCAGAATTACAACAGCAAGAATTCAGGAATTCATCAGGGTTCTTCACTTTGGTGTTTGGGGTTTTTTTCCCCTTTTTAGTCCCATTTCAACCACTCTTCACTCTCAGAATTACAGCAGCAGGAACTCAGGAATTCATCAGGGTTCCTGAGCATGCACCTGAGATCCACTGAAGTGACAATCCCAGATTATTCCTGCATGGAAAACCCTACAGCTGGTGTAAAGCAGAGCCCTACCTATTTTCCCCTAACCAATTTTCCTCTTTCCAAGCCTGGAAAAAAACACAGCATTAGATATGTGGGGATGGTGAGAGTCATGCAGTGCTCACAAACACAATTAGAGAGATCACCACTACCTGGAGGGTCTGGACTTGCTGGCCTGAGGCAGATGCCACCTGGGCCTCAGTCTGCAGCTGGACAGCAGTGACACCACCCTGCTGCTGGGAATAGGAACAGGAATAGCTTGAAACATGGAAATGCACAGCTCTGGCAAGAGACAATGAGACTTTGCTGCAAGAGGGTGAATGTAAAAACCCATCCCCCCTGCTCTTGGAGCACAAGGAATGGGAACACGTTTAGCAAATGGAATACCAGCCCACCTGGGGATGATCCTGACTGCCTGAAGTATCTCCCCCCCCCCCAAAAAAAAAAAAAAAGTCATTTACAGAGAACATCAGAGATTATTTAGCAGAATTGAGAATCTCAGCTTCAGTGTTTTGGATTGCTGCCTTTCTGCTTCGTGTTTCCCTTCACTGCCCAGGTTTCTTCCTGCAAAGGGGTTCCAGATTTTTGTCTGACTTGTTAGTTACAATAAAGGGCAATTAAAGCCCTAAATGGCTTTCTGCAGAGAAGAGCAGCACAGTGACTACAGCCTAAGATTAATCAATGTCAGCCCTGCATCAATGTCTTCCACCACTGCCCTTGAAGGACAATCTTGAGAGGTTGCAAGAGCAGTTAAATCTAAAAGCCTTTTCTATCTTTAGCCTCTTTAGTAAGAGTCCTAAAATAATCTGTTAACTGTGTTAGCATTTGGGAGATGAAGGACATCTCTCTGCTAAAAGCCTGCACAACAAAAGGCCTGTTTAAAATAAAAAATTATTTTAGAAAAGCATTTTATGTCAAATAATACAAGCTTTAAGAGCACATACTAAAAATGAAACAATCCAAGGTATGTTTTTAGCTCCCTTTTACCTACCAATAAAACCAAAAATATCTTTGCTTATCTGCTGGCAGCAGGTATTTTTGATCATTTTTAATATACAATTTTTTAACCTCAAGGAAAGTCTTGTTATGACTAAACAAGCTTCTGCTAAACACAGTGGAAGATGCTGGCTCCTGCTCTCAAACAGGCTGATGACAAAGCAAAGTTTCTTTTTTTATGAACACATAACCCAGCAGCTCACTCATTTCCATGGCAAACTAAAAAAACTCCTCTTGCCTCCAGGTAGAGCACACACACATAGGATGCAACAAAACTTTAGCACCAACACCTGAAAAAACATTATTGTACCTGGATGGGGGAAGCTTCCCAACAGTAAAAATCTCTAAGCCCTTAAAAAACCCTCAGTCCTCTTCACCTGCACATTATGTGAACTCAAAACCTCTTTCTGGAATGGATTAGTTCCACCAAAGCCACATTTTTGTTGCAATTCCTCTTACTGTGTGTTTGGTTTGATCCACCTGTCCTTGTAAAACAAAGGATCTGGATAACTACTTCTCTTTGAGAATGCTGAAGAAAGCCTCTGGGGGCTTGAACATAAAACTATTTTGATTTTGGGAGGTATCTACTCTGTTCCTTGTGCACAGCCAATTCCATATTAGTATTTTTTTAATTTAATATTTTAAATTTTGTTTCCTCTTTTTCCAGAGAGGATTTGTGCCATCCAGCTTGCAACCTCCCTACTCCACTGATATTTGGCAGCCTGTACACCTACAATTTTATTAATTTTATGATAAACACTTAAAAAAAAAAAAACAACAAAACAACCCAAAACATATTTCCTCTGACTTCAAGTCCAAACACTGAGCACAGATGAGGTGACAAAATCCAGGTAAACACAAGTCCTGACAGCATCATGAAGCATCTTGCTGGTTCTCTGAACCTCTGGAGTGTACAAACAGCTTTGTAACTCAGCACTGGCAATGCCAGCAGCCCCTGAGCACTTTCCATACCTGTTGCTGTATCTGTCCAGCCTGCACAACAATCTGCTCCGTGGAACTGTTGCTGTTTGCTGTGTACTGCTCCATAGTGTTCAGTTCCAGCAGAGGAAAAGGCACACCTCAGGCTGGCTATCTGGCAGGAGAAATTAGAAAAAAAAAGCATGTGATTATTGTCCTGAGGTTTGAAGAGTTGTCTTACCTCACAGGAGCTGAAAAGCAAACTGGCTGCTGGCCCTGAGGTCAGAATCACAGGGGAAGAGCTGCTGTTTCATCAAGGATCTGCCTCTTTGATCATCTCACTTTATTTTCACTGAGTGACTAAACTACAATTGCAATTTCAACAACACATAACTTGCCTGAGAAGCCCAAAGCATCCCAGTCTCAATCCCCTCATTATCTTCAGTGAATCAAACAGCAGCTATGAATCTGCTCTCTTTCTGGTTTACCCCTCAAGTCTGCATATTTGGGGCCTACACTGCAGATGGGAGGAGGAGAGGAGTGTTATTGCTAAAAAAAACACCTCAGAAAACACAGCTTGGCTGTAAAATCAAACCACATTTCAAACCTTCAAGAAAGCCCAGTGAAACTCCTTCCCCAATTATGCAGCACTCCCACCTCATCTTTCTTCTCTTCCTACTTTCAGATGTTTTGAAAATAGGCAGCAGACTTCTCAATGCTTCCATCCTTTTACTGCCCCAGTTCTTGGCTCCCTGCCTACGTGTATGAAGAACACACTGTTTAAATAAAACACTCAGTTCCATTACCTGCTTCCCCCTCACATCTCTTCTCAGTGAATCAACAAGGGAAGAATTCTTTTTCTGTTACTTTCAATGAAGTATTTGATTTATCCTCTGACTGGACAAGTACCTGCTACTTTAGTGAAAAAGCAGCCTAGAACTTTAATCTTCCAAGTCTAAAGGAACAAAAAAAATAAAAAAAATAAAAAAAATAAAAAAAATAAAAAAAATAAAAAAAATAAAAAAAATAAAAAAAAATAAAAAAAAATCCCCCCTTCAGGTTTCAAAGAAAGCCACAAAAAATTGAGTCACAACTTGAGCTAACTGGATCAGTTGCTGTGGTTACTCCTGTAATGACACCTCCCACAATTCCTGCTCTTTAGCTTTAAAACATCCTTTGTACTTCTTGCATTCACCTGAAGAACACTTCATTTGTCACCAGCTTACTCCTATAACCTAAAAAAAGCCACAAAGATTTTACATTTTGTTGCTTTCTTGCACATTAACACCAGATGTCACTTTCCTACAAAAACAAATGAGTACAGGGGGCACATTACTCAGCCAGAACAACTCAAAAACCTTCTCAATCCCTATCCCAGCTTTTGTTCAGAATAAGGATGGAATGGCAGGAGCCCTGGAGCTCCTCATCTGAGCCACAGCACTCCAAGGAACTACATTTCCCTGCAATTTTAACTCTGTCCTTGGCCCACTTAGGAACAGCTTTTCACAGAATAAAAGAACACAAATATTCTTTCTGAAGATGAAGCTGCCTACCAAGTCTCATCTCAGTGGGGCACTGTACACCTCATTTCTGCCCTAAACACCTCTGGGCTTCTCAGAAAACACCTCCCACATTTCCTTCACCAGGGAAGGGTTTTAATACCAAGCCCAGGAAGGCATTGAGCTGGATTTGCCCAAAATCCTCTGGTTTAACCAATAACCAAGCACAGACACCTCTGCTGGGAGATGCTTCATCACAGACCCCTCTGTATTAAGTCCCCCTCTTGTTGATTAAAACATGAGCACCACTGTAACCCTGATTCTCTGCACCTGCCAAGGGCACAAACAGATTTTTCATGGGGATGGATCCGACTCCTCCCAAGGGATTGTTCCAGAGCATCCTCATTGCTGCATCCAACTGAAGATGGGTGATGGGCTCCTCCTCACCAGCCCCTTGTCTGCCCTGGAAATGACTCTGTTTTACTTCCAGCAGCATCAATTCCCAGATATCCACACAAATACACATCCCAGGCTGTGGAAGCTCCACCAACAAGAGTTTCCTTAGGGAAGAAGTGATGCTAAGGACAAAAAAAAAAACCTGCTAGGACCTGAGCTTGCTTGCAAGCCCAGCTTTTAAACCCACTGCATCCTGAAGGAAGATCCCTGAATCCATTGGCAGAGGTTCCCAGGACAGATCCCATCCCTCTGTCCCTCTGCTGTGTCACCAAACACTTTTTGGAGGGACAGAAGGACAGGAGCAAGGGACAAACCCCCAAACCAAAGCCAGGATTCCACTCCACACGAGGAGAAGCCACACTCCCACCATCTGCTCCCCACATTTTCTTCCCGCCTTCCTTCTCAACCATTCAGCCGGGGACGGCTCCCCCAGGGACATTTTTTTTTTTTTTTAAATTTTATTTTATTACAGAAAACCTCAGACCTGGGGGAGGAGGGGAGGGTTCGCTCAGGGGGCACCCGGGGTAACCAATGCCCCGCAGCTCCCGGAGGAGAAATGACGGCACCGGGGGGGTTTCTCCTCACATTCGGAGGACATTTGGTGGCCAGGTGCGATTAAAGGGGGGACCGGGGGGGAAGCTGAACCGGGAGCCCCGGAAAGAGCGGGAGGGAGCCCCGGGGAAGAGCGGGAGGGAGCCCCGGGAGCCCCCAGCCCGCCCCGGTTTCCCCCCCCCGCTTCCCCCGGGCGAGGCGGAAAGAAGAAAGAGAAGGGAGGAGGAGGAGGAGAAGGAGGAGCGGCCCGGGCTGCCCATCTGTCACCGGGACCGGCGGGGAGGCTTTGCCGCTCGGCTCCCCCCGCCCGCTGGAAGGCGGGGCCCGGGCGGCTCCGTCCCAGCCGCCCCGTAGGGCCAAGGCCCGGCCCCGCCGCGCACCTCAACGGCCCGGGCCGCGCTTCTTCCTCCTCCTCCTCCTCCTCCTCCAGCCCCGCATCCGCACCTCCCGGTACGCTCCTCCCGCCGCCATCCCGTGACTCACACACACCCGGTGTGCGTTACCCCCACACCCCACCCCGGGAGGAGCCGCGCCCCGTCCCTCCGCCTTCCCCCCCCCCCCCAAGGTCCCTGCGGGTCCCGGAGGTGCCCGCGGGTTCCGGAGGGGTCCCCGGTCCCTCCCCTCCCGGCGCTCGGGGGCTCCATATTGGCTGCTCCCGCTCACCGGGCCGCGCTCCCCCGGTTCGGCTCCCGCGCTGATTGGCTCCGCCGCCGCTCCCCGAAACCCAATCAGCGCCGCCACTCAGCCGCCGCGCAAAATGGCGCCCAACCCCGGACAAAGGCGAGGGGAGGGGCGGGGCCAAGGGAGAAAGGGGCGGTTCTAAAGCTGGAGGGGCGGAGCGAAGGGCGAAATGGGCGGGGCGAAGGGAGAAAGGGGCGGAGCGAAGGGAGAAAGGGGCGGAGCGAAGGGAGAAAGGGGGGATGGAAAGGAGGGGGAAGCACGGAAGGCGCATGCGCAGAGCGGTGCCCGCCCCCTATGGCCGCTCCTCCCTCCTCTCGGCCTCCCCCGCCCACCCCTTCCCCCGCCGCTACTGCGCCTGCGCGCCCGGTGGAGCGCGCGCACGTTTTACGCCCGCTCCGCCCCTTTCGGCTCTACCCCGCCCCTTCTGCTCTAAACCCCGCCCCTTTATGCTAAACTCCGCCTCATTCATATAAACCCCGCCCCTTTGGCTCTAAGCCCCGCCCCTGCCGTCACGCTCGTGCGCGGCGGAGGCGGCTTCCGGAATGTTCTCGGCGCCGATCATAGAGAGGGCGGTCCTCCCGCATGCCTAGAGCGGCGGCTGGCGGCCATCTTGAGTGAGGCGGAGGCCGCGGTGGTGCGGAGGAGGCCGGGCTGGGCCGGTTCGGTTCGGGTTGGCGGATGTGGGGAGCGCTGGGGAAGCTCTGCTGGGCTCACGGCCCGGCCCGGCGGATCCTTCTTCACGCCTTGCCCGCGGGTGTGGCCTCCTGAAGGGTTTCCTGAAGGGGCAGGGAGGAGGGAAGGCCTAAGGGTGCCGGTTGTGTGGTGACCTTGGGCTTGAGGCCTCCTCTGGCACCTCACGGGTTGGAGCGGTGGGGAAAGCTCCCAGCAGAGTGTTCAGAGGTCCTGGCCCTCTCCTTGGGTTTTTTCAGGGGGTTGTCCCAGCTGGCCCCTAAATAAAGGAGGCTCAGCCCTTGTAGCTTCTGCCACACCACCCTAATAACTGTTTTTCTCTCTTGTCATCTTTGCAGCCGCAGGAGTCTTCACCACCCCCCCCGTTGCCATGGCCACCCACTTCTCCAAGGATCAGGAGGAGAGAGTGCGTAGGAAACGTGTTCCCTGGGCAGCTGCTGGGTGTCTGAGCAGGGCCCTTCCCTTCCCCCATGGAAATGGCAGCTCTGCCATCCAGCTTTGGGGAGGAATGGCCCTGATCCTGCTCCAGTTTTGGTGCTTATGGCAGCGAGGCAGATCCTCAGCTGCATGGCTGGGGTTCCCCAGCACTGCTTGGGTGCCAAGATGGGCACTAATCCAGTTGTGCTCTCTCTGATCTTCCTTTTCAAGCAGGGATTTGGGGCAATTAACTGCTAAAGTGCTACGTGATGCTTGGAACTCAGCTTGTGGAAAAAAAACCAAAAAAAACTTAAATGGGTGTTGGGTTTGGGCATTCATCCATTCTCATTTCCTTGGGAACAGCATCTTAGGTTCAGTGCCTCACCCAGGCACCCCAGATTTTCCTTCTTATCAGAGAATTCTCTTACCTCAGTCAGTCTGATTTTTCTTTGTGCTTTTTTTTTTTTTCCCCTCTCATTTTTTTCTTTTTTTTTTTTCTGGTTTTTCCCTTGTTTTTTTTCCAGATTAAGTGTGTCAAAGGGGACCTTTTCTCCTGCCCCCCGACGGACGCGCTGGCACATTGCATCAGCGAGGATTGCCGCATGGGGGCGGGCATCGCTGTGCTTTTTAAGAAAAAATTCGGAGGCGTTCAAGAGCTCCTGGATCAACGTGAGTGACACCCGTGGGGTGGAGATGCAGGAGCTGAAGGGAAAAACCCTTGATTTCCAGCAGGACGGGTATTCCAAGCTACCTGGGGTGCAGTGGGGATGCTGTAGGGGAGTGGAACTCTTCTCAAAAGGTTTCTGGGGTTTGTTTGTTTGTTTTTTTAGAAAAGAAAACTGGGGAGGTGGCTGTTCTCCAGAGAGAGGATCGATACATTTATTACCTGGTAAGAGTTGGGCACTTCCCTGTGGCTTTAATGAAGCTTTTAATGATTTTTAGGGTTTTTTTGGGTTTTCTTTAGGAAGTGTGAGGTGGATCACTCAAATCTTGCTGGTCAAGGAGAAGCCAGGCCCTTTTGTTTATGAATAAATCATTTAAATTGAGTGAACTGGCTGCTAAGTTACACTGTTTTATGCTGTGGAACTTCTTTTTCCTTCCCAGGAATAAGTCTGGGTGTTGTGAAGTGGTTCCTCAATTCCACAGGTGTCAGGGTTTAACACAGGCCTGGCAATTAAACCAATTAACAGCTGCTCTCTGTTAATCTCTCTCTGATAAAGAAAGGAGAGAGAATGAGGGAGAGAGATTGATGGGTTGGAAACTAAACTGCACAGCTTTAATGAAACAGGAGTGATAAATAGGAAAAATGACTAAATCTATACAAATACACAGGAAAATTGATCCCAGGTTCCTCCCCCCTCTCCCCCAATAACTCTCCCATCCCCACTGAGGCTGCAGGGCAGCTCTGGGAAAGTCCAGGCTGGAATCCTGGGGTCAGGAGCAGTTGGGAGCTGGAGACAGAACACACAGATCCAGGCTGGGATGGATCAGGAGCACAGGCAGAGGAAGGGATGGAATCCTCCCAGGATGCTGAAGGAAACAGGGACAGGGGAAGAAGGGGAAGCAGGAAGGGGTTTGACCCTTGTGGTCCCTCAGATTTCTCCTGAGTATGAGGTGTATGGGATGGAATCCTCTGTTTGGTCAGTTCTGGCATCTCTCTTGTCCCTCCCTCCCCAAAGGAGGCTGCAGGTGGGACCTCTTTGTTCCTTCTGGAGGGTAAAATGTTCCTCAGAGCTGAGCAGTGGCCTTGGCTCTGCACACCAGGCTCCAGCAGTAACTCTGAACATCAAGTGGGATCAGTCCCAGAGCAGCCACTGAACAGAAACTTGCTGTTCATTTCAGCAGTGCAGCTCCTGACAAGAGACTGAGCTGAAAGCAAAAGGACAAGACAAAAAATCCCCTTTATTATTAAATATTTATTATTATTATTTATTATTAAAGCCCCTGGCCCAAACCAGGACACCTTTAGGAGGTGTGAGGTGGATCACTCAAATCTTGCTGGTCAAGGAGAAGCCAGGCCCTCTTGTTTATGAATAAATCATTTAAATTGAGTGAACTGGCTGCTAAGTTACACTGTTTTATGCTGTGGAACTTCTTTTTCCTTCCCAGGAATAAGTCTGGGTGTTGTGAAGTGGTTCCTTAATTCCACAGGAAAGAGTTTGTAGGGATTCTGGTGAAGGCCCCACTGACCTCTGCCATTTCTCCTTAGATTACAAAGCAGAAAGTTTCTCACAAACCAACCTATGAGAGCATGAGGAAGAGTTTGGAAGCCATGAAAGCTCACTGCCTCAACAATGGAGTTACTGACATTTCCATGCCCAAGTAAGAAAAATGAGTCCCTGCTACTAAATAAAAAAGAAATAGTTGAGTGTTCCTTGTCTGGAAGGATGTTTGGGAGCTGCTCCCCTGCCACCCAGTGAGTTCAAGTCTCCCCTTGCAGTCAAGTGAAGGAAATGTGCATTTCCCAGTGTGTTTCAAAGCCCAGGCTGAGTTCTTCCCTGAGTTCTTCCCTGAGTTCTTCCCTGAGTTCTTCCCTGAGTTCTTCCCTGAGTTCTTCCCTGAGTTCTTCCCTGAGTTCTTCCCTGAGTTCTTCCCTGAGTTCTTCCCTGAGTTCTTCCCTGAGTTCTTCCCTGAGTTCTTCCCTGAGTTCTTCCCTGAGTTCTTCCCTGAGTTCTTCCCTGAGTTCTTCCCTGAGTTCTTCCCTGAGTTCTTCCCTGAGTTCTTCCCTGAGTTCTTCCCTGAGTTCTTCCCTGAGTTCTTCCCTGAGTTCTTCCCTGAGTTCTTCCCTGAGTTCTTCCCTGAGTTCTTCCCTGAGTTCTTCCCTGAGTTCTTCCCTGAGTTCTTCCCTGAGTTCTTCCCTGCCTCCTTCCCTGAGTTCTTCCCTGCCTCCTTCCCTGAGTTCTTCCCTGAGTTCTTCCCTGCCTCCTTCCCTGAGTTCTTCCCTGAGTTCTTCCCTGCCTCCTTCCCTGAGTTCTTCCCTGCCTCCTTCCCTGAGTTCTTCCCTGCCTCCTTCCCTGAGTTCTTCCCTGCCTCCTTCCCTGAGTTCTTCCCTGCCTCCTTCCCTGAGTTCTTCCCTGCCTCCTTCCCTGAGTTCTTCCCTGCCTCCTTCCCTGAGTTCTTCCCTGAGTTCTTCCCTGAGTTCTTCCCTGAGTTCTTCCCTGAGTTCTTCCCTGAGTTCTTCCCTGCCTCCTTCCCTGAGTTCTTCCCTGAGTTCTTCCCTGAGTTCTTCCCTGAGTTCTTCCCTGAGTTCTTCCCTGAGTTCTTCCCTGAGTTCTTCCCTGAGTTCTTCCCTGAGTTCTTCCCTGAGTTCTTCCCTGAGTTCTTCCCTGCCTCCTTCCCTGCCTCCTTCCCTGCCTCCTTCCCTGCCTCCTTCCCTGCCTCCTTCCCTGCCTCCTTCCCTGCCTCCTTCCCTGCCTCCTTCCCTGCCTCCTTCCCTGCCTCCTTCCCTGCCTCCTTCCCTGCCTCCTTCCCTGCCTCCTTCCCTGCCTCCTTCCCTGCCTCCTTCCCTGCCTCCTTCCCTGAGTTCTTCCCTGCCTCCTTCCCTGCCTCCTTCCCTGCCTCCTTCCCTGCCTCCTTCCCTGCCTCCTTCCCTGCCTCCTTCCCTGCCTCCTTCCCTGCCTCCTTCCCTGCCTCCTTCCCTGCCTCCTTCCCTGCCTCCTTCCCTGCCTCCTTCCCTGCCTCCTTCCCTGCCTCCTTCCCTGCCTCCTTCCCTGCCTCCTTCCCTGCCTCCTTCCCTGCCTCCTTCCCTGCCTCCTTCCCTGCCTCCTTCCCTGCCTCCTTCCCTGCCTCCTTCCCTGCCTCCTTCCCTGCCTCCTTCCCTGCCTCCTTCCCTGAGTTCTTCCCTGCCTCCTTCCCTGAGTTCTTCCCTGAGTTCTTCCCTGAGTTCTTCCCTGCCTCCTTCCCTGCCTCCTTCCCTGAGTTCTTCCCTGAGTTCTTCCCTGCCTCCTTCCCTGCCTCCTTCCCTGCCTCCTTCCCTGCCTCCTTCCCTGCCTCCTTCCCTGCCTCCTTCCCTGCCTCCTTCCCTGCCTCCTTCCCTGCCTCCTTCCCTGCCTCCTTCCCTGCCTCCTTCCCTGCCTCCTTCCCTGCCTCCTTCCCTGCCTCCTTCCCTGCCTCCTTCCCTGATTTCTCTGCATTATGGTGATTTATGAGGAGCTGAGTTACTGCCCCAGGAAACCGGAGCTGCTTGAAGTTGCTCAGAACATGAGCCCCTGCCTGACAGCTTTTTTTTTTTTTTTTTTTAATGTCTTGTTTTCCAGGATTGGATGTGGCCTGGACCGCCTGGAATGGGATAAAGTTTCAGCAATCCTTGAGGAAGTATTTGAAGACACAGACATCAAGATCACAGTTTACTCTCTGTGAGCAAAGAGAGCCCCATTTCCCTGGATTTGGGGAGTGGGAACTGAGGAGAGGGAAACCTGCATGCTGAGCACCTCCTGGTCTGAGCAGGGCTCGCTTTGTGGTGGCTTTTAACAACAATTTAAAAACAAAAAAAGCTCCAGAGCAGCAAATTTGGACTCTGGTGATCAGGGGAGGCTTTGAGGAAGGCAGAGGTGGTGGTGTCACCCTCTGCCTGTGCCAGCTCTGTCCCCTGGAAGCCACCAGATGTCACTGGTCCTCCACAGAGCCTGCACTGGAGCTGACACTTGGTGTGCAGAGAGAAAGTGGAGTTGTGGTGCTGGGGGGTTTGTTGGGTTGGTTCTGGTGAGCCCTGGAGCCCTGACACTTGATTTTCTTTCAAGTTTTGCAGTGTTAGGAGCTGGCAGACAGTTTCCTTACTCTGTTTGTTACAGGATTAAAATGTAAATTTCTAATTTCTGGCCACAAATAATTTTTTTTTTTAATTTTTTTTTTTTTTTTTTTGGTTCTGAGATTGTACTCACTCAATTCCTGCTGTCAATATTCAATAAAATTGCACTTCAGGATTCTGCTGTCAGACCAGAGCACGTTTCCTTGTGAAAAAGATCCCTCTGTATGTGTTGTGGCTGCATTCCAGAGGACAGATGGGTTTCAGGAGGGAGTGCTGGGGCTGTGTAAAGACACCTTGAGGGGTGCATTTTGTACTTTATTAATTGCTGTAATTGGCAGAACTCTGTTTTCTGAGGGGCCACAGGTGTGATTGACAGAAATGGTGTAAAAAAAAAAAAAATTAGTGTGGATTTAGGTTTGATTTTCATGTTTCTTTTTTTGCTGCATGTGGAGTTCAGGCGTTAGGTGCAGGTTGATGTTTGTTGTCACCAACAGCAAAAGAAATCTGTGCCAGGCTGGGTTCAGGACATTATTGGTAAACATTTGGCTTTTGGAAGTTTGGTTCCAGTACAGAATAATTCAAATATTCCACATTCCTTTTGTTTGCTTCTTTCCCACCCTCCCCTAACAAATCTTTCTGACTTTACCCTAGGAAGCCAAGTCTGTTGAATAAATAAAAAATATGAGACATAACAGTTAAGAAATTTCTGATGGAACATAAGATTCCTCATTTCTTTTCACTGTGAATTGTGGGAGGGTTTTCAGTTCTGTTCTGTTCTGGTTTGTCCTGTGTGGTTTCCTTGCTGCTGCAGATCTGCAAACCCTGGTTGTGTCTCAGAGTTTGATGTTATTACTCTCCCAGTTTGGTTACCATCTGTTGTCAACTTGATTTTGGTGGGTAATTGCTGTGTCTGAATACCCAACTGGAAAAAAAAAATAAACTTGGGAAGACAAAGAGGACTTGGAGTAGTGAGGTGATGTCAAGGCTGTTAATGGTTTGCTCCTTACACTTATTTATCTTTGGTTTTTCTATCTAGTGGCAAAGAGTTAAATCTACAGTGGCTCCCCAGAAATGTTCCTGCAGCTTGGTTTTTCTGCTTGGAAAATTTAGGGCAGAATTCAGTGGGGGAAGAGCCAGATGCAGGTGTCCAGCACCATTCCAGTTTGTGCCAGTGCAGGAGAAATGGATGTGAAGGATTAACTGGGAGAGGGAACCTGACTCAGTTTCTTAGCTGGTGAGTGAGCCTCTGGCTCTTTTTTGTGCTTATTTTGTAGGGAAAGTGACATGGCCATATTCTCTCCCTCTCTTGCCTCCCACACTTGTATTCTTGAAATTATTTTGGCATCCAGTAATTCTCCCTTCTCATCAGGCTGCTCTTCAGCTATGAAATATTTCATCTGTGGCTGTCCCAGGATGTCTCACTTGTCAGATTAAATTTAGGACCTCCTGCAAATAGAGAAGAAGGAATAAACAGTGCTACAGCTTTTGCAGTGACTTCCAATTTTATTTGGCTTTGCTTTTCCCAGTTTTTTATCACAAACATCATTGGAAAAGGGGAGAAGGTATTTGATGCATTTCAAATCAAGTACTCAAGGCTTCATCATAGTTTAGAATAGAGAGCCCAAAACTTAAATCACAGCTCTGATTATTGAGGAGGAAAACCTTTATTTATTTATTTTTTTCCCATCTTCAATCCCTTTCTTTGTAACATTTAGGAAGTATTTACTTTCTAAATGTATTTATCAATATCAAATTGCCAGCTTTTGTTCTAAAATCTGGGAAAGTAGTCCCAGCTGTGAGGACTACAATCTTTCTTGGAAGTCCACTGCCATCCCTTTTTATTCAAGGTTTTAACCAGAGTAGATTTGTTGCCTTTTTTTCTCATTTTTCTTATCAGCAGAGGCAGCACGGATTTGTTTGAAGCAGGGGAGGGAACAAAGTAAACAAAAATCCCAAAAACCAAAGATTTGTGTTGTATCTGTATTTGTAGTCCACCAGGGCCTATTCTTCCTGAAGTTTGTACTCCATCCTGCTGGAATCAAAGGTTTGGAAAGCAGGAGTGTCTCAGATGTCCCAGACTTTTGCATTTCTCATGGATCTTTCCTGAATTGGTCCTGGGGAAAGAAGGAGAGAGACTCTTGTCAGAAACTTCAAATGCTTCCCTATTTTATGGTTTAAATAGTTGGCTTTTTAATAGCCTATCAAAATAACAAAGGGAATTGTGCTGTGATCTGCTTTGGTGGTTGGGTTTGTGTTTTGGTTGGGTTTTTTTTTTCTAGAGGGCCAGACTTTGGGGGAAATCCCCTTTTCTCTGCATTCCTAATGCTCTTTAGATACCATGGATGTGGGGAACAAGGAGGTATTACTGCACTTAGTGACCCTCCTACCTTTTTATTCTTTATTCCTGAAGATGTTTACTCTGAAGAGGCAAAAAAAAAAAGCTGTAAATCCCCCAAATACCAACTCTGGAGGAGCCCACTGTAGAGTTACTGCCCTCAAAGTGCTGAGTTCCAGCCCAGGATTATTTTCAATATTCCTGCCCGGACAAAGCCAGCCAGGTACACATGAAAAGTGGAATTAGCTCTGGTTTTAACAACCTTAGGGGAGGAAAAAAGAGAGGAGTGTGTAATGCCAGAACAAGGAGGTAGGGACCAAGTGGAAATCCTCACTCACTTGAGCATCAGTGCAAAATCTCAGCCAACTTCTCCTCATAATACTGGAAATTCTCCTGAATGTCCTCCCACGGCACGAACCCCTTGGCTTCCTCCCCTTCTTCCTGCTCCACAAAGTTCTGCCAGACATACTCGAAGTCTTGAGGCTTCATAATCCTCAGCTTGCAGCCAGCTGACTTCATTTCTTTCAGGGCACTTTGCATTTCTGGCTCTTCCCACATGAAAAGCCTCCCCACCATGATGGTCAAGTGCAGGTTCTTGTTCTTCCTCAGCGTCTCCGTTATCCGCCCGGCGCAGGTGACGCAGGGGCTGGAGGACACGTACCAGGTGAGGTTGTAACGTAGGCTGGCCTCACATTTGGGTAAAATTGTGTTGAAAAAAGCCATTTCTGCGTGGGCAGCCGCGTGCTCGTCTTCCAGGTAACCCCGGGAAGTCACTGACTCTTTGCCCTGGGTCTCCAGAACGTAACACAGGAAGGTTTTGTTCCTCCCCGAGCTGTATTCCACGTTCCTGAACTGGAATTTGAAAAAAATGGCTGGGAGACGTTCCCTAGGGAGAGGGGAGAGGAGAGAAGCAGCTCAGAGGTAGCTAAGAAAAAGAGGGACAGCAGTGGTTTAGTTTCTGTGGGGTGCTGGACAAGTTGCTGCAGGTAGGATGGCTGTGTTTTCCCAACTATTCAAAGGAGATTCCTTTTAAGAAGAGGATTAAAAAATTACAAGATATTCAGCTCAGTTTGCTGTGTGATGAGGCTCCCATTCTCAGTACCTAATCTTTTTCACTTGATTTTAATGAGCTTGCACTGGGAATTTCTGGGATCTGCACTGAGGTGTTGGGAAAGGAACTTCTGAAATGTGTTTCTTCAGAGTCAGATTTATTGTTGGCACAAAGGGACAGCAGTTGGCATTTTCCCAGTCTTAATGCACCTGTAGACTGCACTGATCTGCTGTTTTCTAGGCCATTAGCATAGTTCTTTCCCTGGGGCATTGCACTGTTAATCTGTGGGATCTGTTGTCCTGAATCATTAGGATGAGAACTCTGGCATTGCTAATTAATGCTTTACCCCAAATGCTTTTGCAGTCTGGATTTCCTCTGAACAGAGAGAAGCAGCACTGGCTACTTGGAGTTTTTACATGTTCTACTTTTATTCCTCCAGTATCACTTGAATAATTTTTTCTTAGGATTAGGTTGTGCCTTTGCTTCAATAAAACATCTGAGATCCAATCTACCTTTGCTAGGAAGCAGTGTATTTCCCACTGAAATTTGATAGCTGTCTCGTGGGAACCACTGATAAACTTCAGATACTCTTTTTTTTAATTTATTTTGCACCTCTCTCAGTCTGGGTTTCTAAAAATCCATAACCCCAAGTGAATCATTGCAGTGAGTAATGTGCTTGCAGTCATCTTTCACCCAAACAAAATAATCTGCTCTTACTTAGGGAAGTGAAAATTAATTCCTTAAAATACAGTGTGCAGAGTTTTATGCCTTGCTGCCTGAAGAGGTGAAAAATAAAAGCTGCATCACCTCGTGGTGCCTGTTCCTTGCTGATGGAACATTTCTAACCAGGCTTTCCTGATTTTTCCCCCCTGTAGCATTTAACTCTGGAGAACAACACCACAAAAGTAGGACTTGGGGGCTGTTAGGTGGAAAGATGAAAAAGATTCTGCTGGCAACACAACTTCTGACCTGCAAAGTGCTGCAAAGGCTGGAGCCAAAGAGGAATAATGAGAAGTAGTAACACAACATTTCATTTATTGCCCACCAGTCATCTTCTGGCATGTTGTACTTCCCTCATCTGAGCTTTAGGTGGACCTATAACCTTGATATTCCCAGCGAGGCAATAAGGAATCTTTGTAGTACAGTAAGTGTCTTATTCATCCCTGTCTTATCTACAGTCAGATTATAATGTCAGGCCTCTCCAGGGGGTGCACTGAGCAAAGGTCAGGCAAAACTCTTGGAAATTTTAATTGGGGAGAGCAAGGTGGCTGCAGCATCATTCTGGAAAGAGCAATTTGTGGTGCAGCATCTCAGAAGGTATCTCCAGAGACAGGAGTGAATGGTGTGGAAAAGAGGGAAGAGGATCAAAATCAGAATGTTTTGCTCACTCAGTCCTCTTTCCTCTCAGCTTGCTACTGGGAAATGCTGGGATGGGCCACAGGGAAAATGGGGGCTGGTTGCAGGGCAGGAGCAAGGACCTGGATCTGATGCCTTTAAAATTAGTGGATGTCTTCCCCTAGGTGAGGCTTTGCCAGGATTTCAGGAAAAGCCCCAAATGGTGTGAAACTGCAAATCAGAGGGATTGAAATGGGGGTATCTGAGCAGAAAGAGCAAGGAACAGGCACTTAGGGATCTGCCTTTGATGCCTGGCTGCAAATATTCCATGAAATACTGTAAACAAATGGCTGTTTGCTTAAGGAGAGAGTTGGAAGTGTGCAGTATTCTGTCTAAATACATAACTTGCAATAAATTATTGCCCAGCATCATTAGGCATATTGGGTGAAACTTTTAAATACAATTTTCCATAAATTATTAATTTCACTTGCAAAGTTTCAGGAATCCCTCTTCACTCTGCATATATTCCAGACTTATCACAGCCAGGAATTTTCTTGCTGCCCAAGCCCTGTGGCCTTTTTGAGGAAGTTAAAAAACAAAAAACCATAAAAGAACAGCTTTTTATGACACTGCAGCAGTATCTGGGGTCTGTTTAGGCAGTGAAAAGCCTGGGGTTAGAGTTCCCCCTTCTGCTCTGGATTTCCCAGCTCTGGATTTCCCAGATGAACAGCATCACTTGGAATATCATTGCCCTCCCCCAGCCAAATGGTGTGGTTAGGTTGGCACAATTCCTCCTGCTGAGAAGGGAAGAGCATCAGTCTTCCAAATGTACAAATTGAAACAATTTCCTTCCTAGAATTGCATCCACACTGGGAATATCTCCTGGTGCTGTGACCACCAGAATTCTTTTCATGGATCATTGGCTCATGAGAGTGGAAGTTTGAAGCATACACTTGGCTTTAAGAATTTTACTAGGAGCAGTTTTTCAGCTGCTTCTTAAACAATATAATTAAACCCTGGCATTGTTCAGCTCTGTTTAGATGAGCTCTGAACATGATGGGGCTTTGAAAAAATAGAAAAGCCTTTTTGGGAGCCTTCTGTGCTCTTCCTGCTATAGGAATCTGTGGCAGTGTTATGAGGGATGGGAAGCAGTAGTGTGGATACTGACTTTTAATTTGATTAATGAGCAAATAAATCATGCTGGTTTGTATTATGTGGTCTGTGGTTCTCTGGTTTGCATTAGGGTTTTAAACCTAGATTAAGGAAACTTGCCCTGGCTTTCACAGTTCTTGAACTACCAAGAAAAACTACTTTGAACTTCCTAGCATTTTGACCTCTGGTCCTTTACTTGAGGTTTACTTTAGTCTCATTTTCTATATGATTCATTACAAGATTATTTTATTAAAGAGCATTTTCAGTCTCTACTTTAGCATGGTGCCTCTTCCCCCCCTGAACTCCTTTTCCTTGGAGCCAAAAAAGAACAGGAGCAGCACTTTTCCTGCTTGATATCCCAGAGAACGAGTGGTGTTTTGGTTAACAACTTAATAATCCTTTACTTGATCATTTTTTGGAAGTCCAGCTGTGTGGGGCTGTTTCAGAGCTGAGTTTGTAAGGCAACAATCAGTTGGTTTAAAATAACACCAGGGATTTAAATGCAGCCCAGCAGAGTCACGTGGAATTTCATTCCTGATTTAACTCCCTTGACTGCAGAGGGGTCACATCAGTGAGGAGCCTGAGTCTCTGTGTTTTTAGGAACTGTTTAAACCACAGGGATCTGTTCCAGGATGTCCTGGCTCAGAGCTGTGTTTACTCAGACCTTCTGGATGGGTTTTATTGCTTATCACTTGGCATCTCCCTAAGATTATCTGGGATGTTCACCTGCATCTGTCCTTCCCCAACGTGGAAAATGCATTAGCTTGATGAAGAAGTTTCTGATAAAGAAAACCAACAAAACTGAGGGCATTTTCCAGGTCTGGAATTAGCTGGCTGCCTGCTTGGAAAAATGTGGTGGTGGTGGAGATGTTGGGAAGCTCTGAGCTGTGGGTGCTGCTTAGCAGGAATCTGCTTCATCCCATGGAAACCAGAGCAGGGAGGAGATCTCAGCCCAAGTGTGAATTGTAAACCTCTGTCCTGCCAAGGATTAGCTGAGTCCTTGCTATGAGACTTCCAAGAAATGGGGATTTGGGGAAAGGTGGCTCTGGCCCCTGTGAAATCTCTTTAGGGAGTGATGCAGCTGTGAAAAAAAGGGACAAGAACAAAGCAGGTGCAGGCTGCAAAGCTCAGCTTGGAGTCTGAGGATGCTCTGCAAAGGGAAGGATCATAATTGTGGTGTTTATCCACACAGATTAAAAGTCTTGGCAAACATTGGAGCATCAAAATGTGTCTCTGAAATAGCTGTGTCAACTCCTGCAACAAACTGAGCAAGCTCAAGTCTAGCTTTGAACAGATTTCTCAGTAAATGGCTCATTCTTTGCAAGTCTGTTTTCCCATGTGTACACAACAGGTTGTGTGCAAATCTTAATATTATCTCTATTTTACCCTTTTTTTTTTTTTTTTTTTTTGTTCCAACATTAAGAGAACACTAGCAAAATCTGCCTAGGAATATAAATTTCATTCTGGTATTTCTTATATTAGAAGCTGTCCTGCTCTAAATGCTAGGCATAAAAAATTGGGTCATCTTTCTTGTGATTGAAATATTTTCAAATATACAAATATCAGATATTTCAGATATATTCAAATATTTCTGCTCTATCAGATATTTCAGGGACTAGGCTCATTGCTTGTCTGCTTTTGGTTTTTTTTCTTGCAACTGGTGAAGATTTCTTGCCATTTCCTCCTCCACCAAAGGCACCCTGTTCAGTGTAAAACTTGCAGGTAAATTTTATGCTTATGGAAGGTTCTTTAAAAAATTGTTCTGGGCACTGAAGTGTCCAGCATGACCCCAGTGCTTTTGCATGCTGGGGAGGAGGAGAAAATGGAACTATTAATGGAGAATAAAAATGTGGGATTGCCCAAATGTTGCTGTAAACGAGGAGGACGTGTTCTTGAGACACAAATATTTATTCAGGGATTTTTTTTTTTTAACAGGGTCTTAGGTTCCTGGGACTGATAAATCCATGTCCTTTTGCTGCTCTTTGACAACTGTTCCCAGCTAAACACATCCATGCTGTGCTCATTGATTATAGAAAGTTTGTAATGATCAAGTGTAAGAGGAACCAAGGATTTATCCCTGCTGGAAGGAGCCTCATTTACACCCTGGGGAAAGTGTAAATAAATGTGTCTGCTGAAATGGCACGAAATAGGCACAGATGGGGCTTCTATTTACCCAGAGCTGTGTTGAGCCAAATGTTGACAAAAAATAGAGGTTAATATTCTTAAACAGAGTGATTAGGTTCTCAGGGTTTTCCCTGGAAGCCAAACTCCTCAGAGCTGAGTAACAGCTTGAAAACTTGGCTGAGTGTCAGCAGATACCCCTAATCCAGGGGCTAAACCTGAAATCCAGTGTAATTGAATTCAAGGGCTTCCAGAGATGCAGCTATGTGTTTCCTCAGCATTCATATCAGGGGCTTTATTGGCTGAAAATTTGGAAATAATTGGGAGAATCCAAACTGATTATACCAGACTCAAGCCCAGGCTCCACTCCCAGGGACCTTCTTCAAAGGCAAGCAAATCTGGAGGGATTTTTCTGCACCTCTTTCAGGCTCCTTTAGGATTCCTGCTTTACTTCCTCATTTCTCACCTTTAGCACCCAGCAGATGAGTAATAAATTAATACTCAGAGGAGCCTGAGTCATGATTCCTCCAGGAATTCACCAGATATTTTCCAAATAGTCTTCTGGTGACCACAGTGTGAACACTCAGATGCTGACAGCTCCCTGGTCCCTCAGCAAATGCCTCAAGAGTTTCATTTCCGAAACCTAAACTGCTCCCTTGCTTGGGATCAGGAGCCAGGAGGTGAAAATGAGTTGGTCCCAGCTTAATTTATGTGGAAATGACAAGACAGACTTTTAAGTCAAGGCTTCCTTGCATCACCTCCTGCTCTTACTCTGGAGCCACTTCCCTGCCTCACTCCTAAGCCTCAGCAGGTTTTATTTTCCCACTTTTCCCATTTTTTCATTATATTCCTCTCCTTTTCCCCCTGCAAGCACACATCATCCCTCACATTCTTCCTGCTGCTTTTCCAGGCTGGGAAGTCCTGTCAAATTCTGCAACACCCTGCTCATTTCATCAAATCCTTTCATTACAGGAAATATTTTGCAGCTGTGATTAGCACATTAATTGCTCTCCAGGTCATGGGGGTTAGCAAGGACCTTTGAAGATACTGCCCAATTCCTTAGCAATATCTAAATGCAAGCTGAGTGCTCTGAGGCTGAAAAAAATCCTAATTTCCTTACTGAGATTCATTTTAGTGCATGTCTTAAGTGTCTAGAAGATGTCACCTTATGTGTCACTGCTTCCATGAGCAATTTGGGGTGTCTTAGCTCAGTTCCTAGCAGAGGGATGTGCTTTTATTAAAAGTCACTGCTCTGGCAGGCATGTGTTATGTCCCTGATTGTGTGTGACAGAGACAAAGGCTCTGAACAAAAACAGCAGAAGAAGGGATTTTTCAGAGCAGGTGGATTTTCAGAGGAAAATGTCTCTTTTGCCCCCTGTGCAGAGATTTTCCCTGGCTGTGTGAGCTCAGCCCCATTCTGCTCATCAGAACCCCCAGCTATTATCCTATAATATATTATATTCTAATATATTATATTCTAACATATTTTTTGCATTCTCTTTCCCAGCAGTGACCATGGCACAGGCAGAAGGATCCCAAGTGGAGTTCTGGAGTCTGGCCTGAGCTTTACATTCAAACAGCTGGAAAAAAACATGGATTCAGCCTTGGGGACTGCTAAAGGAAACCAGAGGGAAGATCAACACAAGGCATCTTGCTACCATGAGCATTTTAAAATGCTTCCAGACAGCAGGTAACTGAGTTTTTTCCTATTTGCAGCTGTCAGTCATGGCTGATAGAGTTCAGCTTCCTAGCAGATCTCTGTTTTATCTGCCTTTTTCAAAGGCCAGGCTGGCTGGAGCAAAAGGAGCTGCTTGCTGCTTGGCTGTCCTGAAAACTGCCAATAGTTTTAGTGCCTTTCTCTGGGTTCAGCATTTTGGAAAGTCAGGTTCCAGCTGTGGGTGTGGAGCCCTTGAAAATGGGGACTTTTAGCTCTCTTGAAAAACCCAGCCCATAAAGCAAAGCAGCCATAGCAGGGGTATTTTTCCCACTTCACAGACAGAGAAACTTTCAGACAGAAAGAAATATTCAGTGAATATTCAGTGTTCATCAAGGGCTGGTACCTTCCATCCCCATAGCATCAGTGGGTCTGTTGCACTGGAAGGGAACCACTCAACGCTCCAGAAACATCCTGATTTAACAGAGATTCATCTGCCTGCCTGCTCTGAATTTATTTTCTCTAAAACTCCTCGAAAATCTGAACAAAAATCCCTCAACCATCAAAGCCAAGCTTCCACCCTTTTAAAATACCCTGAAGTGCACTGGCTGAAGATGCTGTCTTGAGTTACCCAGCCTAAGATCTGAGGAAAAGAACTTTAAACACCCCCACTCCTCCACCCTCATATTTACACCAAAACCTCTTACCCTGTGACAATTTCAAATGGTGGAAGATCTTCCCTCTTCAACTTCTTCTTCTTTTTTTCTTCACCCTCTTCTGTGTTCTCAGGTTCCCCATTCTGGGTGTTGCTGGGCTCCTCCTGCATTTCTGCCATCTTCTCCACTATTAAGTTGTGGGCACTGGGAAAAAGAAAAAGCAACCTGGGAGAGTTCTGAGGGAGAGGAGACTGCAGAGAGGGGAGGAAAAAACCCGAGCTGGGAGTTCCTGCTCTGGGCACAGTTGTCAGGAGCTAAATATGGAACAAAGCAGCAATGATAGAGGAGGATGGGGTAGGGTGATCCAGGGCTCTCAGATGTCACCTCCTTGCCTTGCTTTCTCTAAGTCTTTGAAACAATCCCTCTTGCTCCCCTTTTAATTGAAAATTAAGTGATGACTTCAGGGTGGGCGGGTTAGGGCTGGATGGAAACTCCTGGAAGCTGAAGCACCTATTTATCCCAGAGCCTGACAGATAGCTGGCAAGGTGCAGGGCTGGCAGCTCCTCCATCTACCTGCTTTTGCCAATTTATCATCTTGCTGACCTTGAAGATCCACTCTTTTGGCTCAGGCAAGAGGGAAAAGGGGCAATCCCCATTTGGCCTGCTGGAAAATCCCCACTGGTGATGGATTTGGCCTCCTGGGTCACCTGGAGAGTCACAGCAGGAATGTCCAGAGCTCCTTTTCCTTCCACCCTGCAGGGACACTGAAAACAGGAGCTAAACAGGGTGAAATCTTGTTTGTTGATGTTGGTGGCTGATCTCATACTGGTATAAATGCCCACTAGAACTTTATCCCAGGGATTTTCAGGTCAGCCTGGTTGGTCCTGGTGGGACATTTCTGGTGCAGGGGCAATTCCAAGATGCTGAGCACCTGCCTCTTGTTCTATGGTTCTTCTCCCTGCTGCTTGACAGCCCTGAAAATTGCCCCTCACACCATGAGTGATAAAACCAAGCAAGCAGTAGAAAACTGCTGGGCTTGGTGATTCTTGCAGTATCTTTCTTTCTTTCTTTCTTTCTTTCTTTCTTTCTTTCTTTCTTTCTTTCTTTCTTTCTTTCTTTCTTTCTTTCTTTCTTTCTTCTTTCTGTCTGTCTGTCTGTCTGTTCTCTCTCTCTCTCTCTCTCTCTCTCTCTCTTTCTTCTTTTCTCTTCTCTTTTCTTTTCTCTTCTTTTCTCTTCTTTTCCTTCTTTTCCTTCTTTCCTTCTTTCCTTCTTTTCCTTCTTTTCCTTCTTTTCCTTCTTTTCCTTCTCTACTTTCTCTTTCTTTTGTTTCTTTCTCCTTCTTTTCTTTCTTTTCTTTCTTTTCTTTCTTTTCCTTCTTTTCCTTCTTTTCTTTCTTTTCTTTCTTTTCTTTTCTTTTCTTTCTTTTCTTTCTTTTCTTTCTTTTCTTTCTTTTTTCTTTTCTTTCTTTTCTTTCTTTTCTTTCTTTTCTTTCTTTTCTTTTCTTTCTTTTCTTTCTTTTCTTTCTTTTCTTTCTTTTCTTTTCTTTCTTTCTTTCTTTTCTTTCTTTTCTTTCTTTTTTCTTCTCTTTCTGCTCTTTCTTCTCTTCTCTTTCTTCTCTTTCTTCTCTTTCTTCTCTTTCTTCTCTTTCTTCTCTTTCTTCTCTTTCTTTCTCTCTTTCCTTTCTTTCCTTTCTTTCCTTTCTTTCCTTTCTTTCCTTTCTTTCCTTTCTTTCCTTTCTTTCCTTTCTTTCCTTTCTTTCCTTTCTTTCCTTTCTTTCCTTTCTTTCCTTTCTTTCCTTTCTTTCCTTTCTTTCCTTTCTTTCCTTTCTTTCCTTTCTTTCCTTTCTTTCCTTTTCTTTCTCCTTTTTCTGCCACACTGGGTGCAGATTGCAGATGTGGAAGGGGTGATGGCACTGGAGCAGCAGAATGGGACAGAGGAGATGCTGGGGCTGGAGGTGGGATGAGCCCTGCAGGAGAACCTGGGACAGGTTGGGGAGGGTTGTCTTTTTTTTTTTAAATCAGGATTATATGAAATTCTTCCAATTTCTCTAACTTTAAATCATGTAAAGTGGGTATAAATCCCACGTGAGCCAAGCCTAATGAAAACCTGAGTAAGATTTTTCTCAGACACTGCTCCTGCTCTGCCAGGAGAGTGAAAATAATGGAAAATATGCAGTATCTATCTTTCTTTCTTTCTTTCTTTCTTTCTTTCTTTCTTTCTTTCTTTCTTTCTTTCTTTCTTTCTTTCTTTCTTTCTTTCTTTCTTTCTTTCTTTCTTTCTTTCTTTCTTTCTTTCTTTCTTTCTTTCTTTCTTTCTTTCTTTCTTTCTTTCTTTCTTTCTTTCTTCTCTTCTCTTCTCTTCTCTTCTCTTCTCTTCTCTTCTCTTCTCTTCTCTTCTCTTCTCTTCTCTTCTCTTCTCTTCTCCTCTTCTCTTCTCTTCTCCTCTTCTCTTCTCTTCTCTCTCTTCTCTCTCTTCTCTCTCTTCTTTCTCTTCTTTCTCTTCTTTCTCTTCTTTCTCTTCTTTCTCTTCTTTCTCTTCTTTCTCTTCTTTCTCTTCTTTCTCTTCTTTCTCTTCTTTCTCTTCTTTCTCTTCTTTCTCTTCTTCCTTGAAGAAGAGAAGCTCCTGCTCTGCCAGGAGAGTGAAAATAATGGAAAATATGCAGCTGGGTGGAAGTCGTGGTTTAGCCACAGTATATTGGAAATCAAATCTCCAGTATCTTGGGTTCTGCACTTAGTTCAGGACCAACTGTCATCAAGATTTGGATAAATCTGAAATATTGAGCTATTGAGCATTCAGGCTGCACTTAGTGGAAAACCTGCTCTCAGTTTGAGGAGGATAAACTTAATTCCAGAGAAACCAGGTGTGAATCCCTGCTCCCAGGCCCAACTCAGCCTTTGTGCTCCTGTTCTACCTTTCCAGCTTTGGAGGGTTCTGTACCACCACAACATGAAAGAAATTTATGCCCCTGGGCAGATAATTTGTTATCACAGATAATAACTAATGTGCCATCATAAATAACTTATCCTGGCTGACACCAAACTTGCTTTTCCATGCTAAAAAATCCTTTGTAGCTTTTTTCATTGAAATGCAGTCATTCTGGGGACAGAACCCACCCCCCAGCCCCCCCTTTTCCTCCCACCCTGTTGCTAGTGATGAGAAGTTGTTTATTTGCTGAGTGACACAGAAGGCACGGGGAGTATTGTGACAACAAGTGCAGGCAAGGATTTTACAAGTTCCAAGACATCCTATCCATGGAACACAGATCATTTGCTTTCAAGGTGCAGAATTGTATTTATTTTTAAGCTTCAAATACTTTCCTGGAGGGCAGGTGTAGTGTTTTCCCTCTTGCATGGTAACTATGCTCCAATTCCAGCTCCTCTGCCCAACTCCTCTCACCTTTGACATTTCAAGCAGTGGTTTTTTTTTGGGGGGGTGATGAGAATCCTCTCTAATAATGAATGACACCTTGTTTCTTATCCTTAGACTTTAAGGAAGCATTCCAGCCCTTCCTCAGTCCCTCTGACCCTTTTTTTTTTTATTATTATTATTATTTTTATTTTTGGCAGCTCTTGAAGGCAAGAGTCCCATCTTTCCCGCAGCTTTCACAGCCCCGGCCCCTCAATAGGGTTCTGAGCTGAGCTCTAATCTAATCTTGGGAATGTGGCACTGCCACTTTACCTTGATCCATCCCTTTTCCAGCTGCTTCACAGCTCCATGTAGGGCAGTGCCCTGAATAGTCAGGATCCACCCCCCTGCTGTGTCTGCCTGCTCCAAAAATATAAAGGGAGGGCCCCGGGCTGCTGTCAATCTGACATTTTGTGTTGGAGCCCTAGGAATGGAAGCTTTGATCACTTCTGTTTGGTGGGTTTTAGGTGACCCCAGTTCCCCCAAAGTCCCTGCCTCTGCAGGGGTCTGGTGACTGATGCCACTGATGGATTAATTTTTATTTTTAATTTTTTTTTCTCCCCGTCAGCTGCTTGGGAGAAGGAGCTGGGGCACAGGAGCTGAGAGGTGCCAGCCTCACCCATCCCCATCCCCTTTGCTTAACTAAAAAGCTCTGCACTGGCCAAATGGCATTTTTAGGGAGGCTTCCATCTCCCCTGCCCTGCTCCCCAGTGACTTCATGGCTGATTGAGCTGAGTGTGAATTTTGTTCTGCGTGGCAGAAGGACAGGAGGAGATCAGCACACAGCTCAGGTCTTGTCTGGGGACCAGAAGAATCATCCCATTGCCTCTCCCTCTCCATTCCTCCATGTCCATCCCCAGCAGAGCCCTGGGTGATGATGGATGGAGCTGGTAGATCCTCCTGGCTCATCCTCTTCAGCAGAAAACCCCAAGGAAGGGACCACAACTCCAGCCAAGCCACCTCCATCCATCCATCCATCCATCCCAGTGCCACAACCCCCAGCTGCACTTTGTGCTCTCCATCCCCTGGCAGATGTGCCCAGCAACATCTGGCAGCTCAGCTCCCTCAGTTTGAGGAGTTTTGGTTTGGTTGGGAAAGCTTGAGCAGAGCCAGATGGAGGGATGGGGAGGAGCAGAGCTCAAACCCACCAAACCTGCAGGGAGATTTGGAGAGGTGTCTGCAGTGGGGACACTGCCAGCAAGGTGAGGCTGAGGGGACAACCTGCTCTGGGAGAAGCTTTCTGGCTTCATTGGATATTAAAGGCTGATCCTGCATCCAGTCAAGTCCAGAAGAATTTCTCCACCTACTTCAGAGGCACCTCTGAACCATCTCTTGACCTCTTATTTCCCCATCTCCCAAAGGTCTCTCTCACAGGGCTGCATTCCCTGTTCCCATCTCCCACCCTGTTCCTCTAATTCCTGAAGTTAAACTGGCTGTCAGCCTTTCCTGGTCACAAAGGGACAGTAAAAATGACCTGGTTACAAAAGTCCCTGCCAGGAAAAGGAGGCTTTTACTGCATTCTTGGGCTGGGGGAACGTTTTTGGATAGAGATGAGAATGAAACAAGATCCTGGCTGGGTGAGTCAGGGCTCAGACGTGCTCTCTATTCCGAGGGGACAGCTGGTGGCACTGACAAAACTTCTCCCCAGAGACATTGTCTGGCATCAGTCCCTCTCCTGCTTTTTCCAGCTGTAACCCCCGTTACGTGATAAATAAATAAACACTCTGACAGTGATGTGCAGGGGCAGCTTTCCTCCTCTTGGCCCCTCTGGGCTCTCACCTCTCCCTCCCCTCCTGCTGCAGGACCCCAAAGCCCAGATTTAAAAGAAGGGGGCAGGGAGCAGCATCCCAAGGGCTTCAACCTGAAGGGTGCCCCCCACGTCCCACCCTGGGGAGTGGGAGCTCAGTGGGAAAGGTGTTAGAGCAGAGCTGAGAGGAGCTGGGATGCAGGCAGAGCTAAGGGATGCTCCTTTCCCTGCCTTCTCTTCCCTCCTGGACCTCCCTGAGCCACGAGCCCCAACCCTCACTTCCCCCCCCATCATCCCCATGTTGCTGGAGAGCTGGGAAGGAGCCTGTTTGCTTGGCAAGCACTGCTGGCTGCCCAATTAATTCCAAACCCAACTGGAAGTTAATGACAGCCCCAAGCAGAGCAACCTCCTTCCTGCTGGGTTTGTGCTGCAGCTTTCCTGGGAGCAGTTCAAGGGGAAGGGCACAGCCCAGCCCTGCTGCAGGTGCTCAGAGCCACGGGGGGTTTTATTCTGCTCCTGCCTGGGCTAAAGAAAGGATGGGGGGCCCCTAGGCAGCTCTCTGATGTTGACATCCACACAGCAGCAAATCCTCTCTAGCATTTGAACTCTGTGTTTTAACAGAGCTCCAGACATCAGCAAATCAATTAAAGTTCCTTGCTACTGAAGCCAGAGTGTTTTCTGGGACAGCTGCTGAATTATTGACTGAGGCAAAGCTTAGGGAGAGGGCTGAAAAGGGCAGGGAAAATATGGTTCCTGTACAAATATTGTGGCTCCAGCAGGCAGGGATGTGCCCTTTGGGCTGTGCTCCAGTGTAACAATCAGTTTAATATCAACTAGGTCTTTCTGGGAAGACTGGAGAAGAGGGATCATCACCAGCCATGGTGATCTGAGGGGTGGCTCTTCTTTCCAAATGCCACGACCCCAGGAAAGCTGTCACAAAATGCAGGGCCTTTGTCTGAGTCACTGCTTGAATCCTGGAGCTGGGGACACGTCCTCTCGTGGGTCAGGAATGTCCCTGACACTGTTGGGGGGACACACACAGAGTATCCATTCCATCAGCTAAATTAGGGGGGTTGGACAAGCACCTTGCATGCCTGCAGAGCTGATCCCAGCTCCCTGCTGCCCAGTGCTGGCACCAACAGAACCTCCCAGGGCTCCTTCTGGATCCCTTGGGAAAAGGGCCCTGCAGGAGGATGGTTCCTGGCAGGGAGGAAAGCCCTGAGCTCAGGGATGTAAAATCCCCTCTCTCCCTTGCAGGCAAAATTTTAGCAAGCCAGGTTTCTCACAGTGCTTTGGACCTCAAGCACCTCTGGGTTGTTTTTTTTTTTTATTTTCCCTCTTCTCTTTGCTCTGTTTCTAACCCAGGGATGGATCCAGACAAGGGCTGCATGGCCACAGGATTCTTCCAACCATCAGAGGTCCAGGAGCCTGAGCCCCATCACAGCTCTGATGGAGAACCAGGGGACCCTCTAGGTCCACAGGGGCTGGTTTTGGTCTGCACTGCACACTATAACCAAGGTATTTTCTAGCTGGCTGATTTTTAATGAAATGGCAATAATGAAATGTCATGAAAGTTATTTTCCTGCAAGGGGTTTTACTGTATCTGTTTAAATAGCAAATCTACTAAATGACTTAAATATTAATTCAAGAGGCTGCTTTGCTGGATTTGTCAATTGATTCTGAGCTATTCTGTGTGTTACAGGGAGGAACATTTGCTGGGTTTGAAGCCTGCAAGAAAATGCAGGTAGGAAAGCAAAGGTGTTGGTGCAGCTCTGGGGGGGGGGTTGGAAAGGAAAGGAATTGAAATGAAGACAAGAAAAGGGAAGATGGGACAACAGGGAAGGCAAAAGTGAAAAGATTTTTAAAAATCTCTTAGTCTTCATTCCAGATTTTCCTTTAGCTGAAGGGGAAAAAAAACTGGGAAGGAGAAAGAAAGAGATTTATGAAAGGTGATTAAATGTCTCTCCATATATTTGGAAATTTTATTTAAAACCTTGCAGGTTTGAACCAGATCTCGAGTCACATCCCAATCTAAATATTCTTTAAGTAATTTTTTCCCCCTTTTCCAAAGCAGAGGTGACTGTAAAGTCTCTCTTTAACCCTCCTGGCTTCCCTGGGTGGCTCTGCCCATCTCAGCTCCTCCTGGTTTTGCTAACGAGGACAGGACAGGAATAATAATGCCCAGACACCCTAAATCTTTTTAAACTCCACTGAATCCAATCTCCAGCCCAGATATCAGCTGCTTTTTTAGGAAGCAATAATTTATCTCTCCCTGTCCTTTGCCATGTGGTCTGGAAGACACAGGTGAGCCATCACTGGAAAGAAGCTCAGTGGTAAGGTACAGTTAGAGAAAGCCTTGGAATATATAGGATTTAGGATTTATTTTGTTTTAAAAGTAGCTTATCATCTTTCTAGTGCTTCTCACACTGCTCATACTTCATAGTATGAACAGACACAGCTGTTCAGTGCCTCTCCTTTTCCAGCTTTTCCTGGGGAGATGACAGCAATGTGCTTGGGGAGCAGTCCTGTCCAGAGGTGTCCTGGAGCTAGGAAGGAAAACTAATGGATGGGATCCAAAGGACAGAACCAGATCTCTGGGCAGATTTTAAGAAGGTACCACACATTTCCACACTCTCAGCTGATGTTTCCCTGCTCCCAGCCACGCTGAGCACCCACTTTTTGCATGAGTTGGACCCAAGCAGCTCTGAAAATCAGACCAGGGGTGAGTCAGGAAGGACCAAAACCCAGGAATTGGCTTCCTGACCTTGAAGCTGGGGGTGAGGGATGATGGAGGATGCTCACAGGGATGCATCCCAGGTGTCTCCACTGTGCAGGGGCTGAAAGAACCTTTGGCACCTTTAGGTTTGAATCCCACCCAGTCCCTTTACTCCTGACACAAACCCAGGAATGAACCTGGCTGCCAGTTCCCTTCCTTTTGGAGCCAGAGCACAAGCCCTGGACTCCAGACAGGACCCTTTTGAGCTTTAGCAAACCAGTAAAACAACCACAACAACTTGGATTTATTTCTTCTCCGAATAAAAAGTGGCTTCTTTTTATTAAAAGCAAATACAATTTATTTTACATCCCAGCTCAGCCCTCTTACCCCCCCCCTTTGCAAGTCCATCCCACCCCCCCCAACCTTCAGCTACAGTCAGATGCCAGGAAAAAGATCCACCTTCCACTTGCTTCTATTAATTAAAAAAAAATCTTAGTATTTATTCTCTTTATACAGCAACATCAAGGCTCAGATTTATCAGAGGCAAGGGCCAGAATGAAGGAGGGAGGGAGAAGGGTTGGTGTGTGCAGCTTTCTGTCTGCTTGGCTTGGTCCCATTTCTCTGGAATGATTTGTGTTTTAACCTTTCTTGATGAAAAATATTCAGGAATGGAAAGGCTCTGGGATGAGCTGTCTGTACTGCACCTGACAGGCTTGGCATGGGGCTTTTTTTGCCAATCATGTAATTACAAAGCAGTGTGAACAAGTGGCTCAATGTTACAAAGGCTCTTGTGTTTCTCTATGTTAAAAAAGCCATTTTAAGTTTGGATTTTTTTTTCCCCAAAGGCTCTTGTGTTTCTGTACATTAAAAAAGCCATTTTAAGTTTGGTTGGGTTTTTTTTTTTTTTTTTCCAAAGGTTCTTGTGTTTCTGTACATTAAAAAAGCCATTTTAAGTTTGGATTTTTGTTTTTTTAATGTTAGTTTTTCTTTTCCAATAGCACACAGAGGTGGAAAAGAGCAATTTCCTCTTGGGAGAAGCATTTGCATTCTAATCATTGCTGCTTTATCTTGGAGCATGTAATGCAAGAAGTGTGATACTCTACAAATAGAAGTCAAAGTGCTTGGTCTCCTTTCAGAAGCAGAACAAGACAGATTGCTGCTTGCTCAGTAGCTGACAGATAAAAAGTTAATGGTATCAAGCACAACCCAGGTGATACAGGAAAATGAAGCAACGGCAGAAAGAGCAAAAAAAAAAAAAAATCAAGGAAGTTCTTAAAAGAAAAATTGGTGTGTGTGAGCCAAGGGAATTTTTGTTTGGTCCCAAAAGAGGAGGTGGGGTTTGCCACGAGTGGGAACAAGTTCTGCTCCCTGCAGGCCCAGTGGTAGCTTCAAGGGGTGCCCAGGATTGTTACTCTGAATCCTACTGGTATCCCAGTTTGCCTGAGATCCCAGTTTGGCTCGTGGAACTGGAGCTGGAGCCCCCAAACCTCAACAAGTGCTGGAGGGAATAATTCTCAGGTTAGGGAATGGTTGTGGTGACTTTTAAGGAGCACAGGGCAAACCTTTCTTTAACACAACCACGATGAGGGGGGGAGGAAGAAGAGGAGGAGGAGGGGGCAGGTTTTCATGCCTGCCTCAAAAGGAATAGCCCAAATGATTAAGATCTCCCCAAAACTTTCATATTCCTCTCCTCTTATTCACTCTTTCCTGGTTTTTGCTCAGGGTTGTCCTTCCAGATCCGGATGGTGAGGCAGGTGGCCATGGCCAGCCAGCCCAGGTAGGGCAGCATCAGCAGGGCTGCAACCTTGTTGATCCTGGACCAGGAGCAGATGGTGCCTATGGCCAAACCATCCAGGAACAGGATGTCGATGAGAGCCTGGGGCAGAGAGGAGACAAGGACCCTGCTGCAGCCTTCACCTGAACCAGCCCACTGCAGGAGGTGGGGTGGGATGGGGTGGGATGAGGGGGGTGGGATGGGATGAGGTGGATGGGATGAGGTGGATGGGATGAGGTGGATGGGATGAGGTGGATGGGATGAGGTGGATGGGATGGGGTGGATGGGATGGGGTGGATGGGATGGGATGGGATGGGATGGGATGGGATGGGATGGGATGGGGTGGATGGGATGGGATCGGATGGGATGAGGTGGATGGGATGGGATGGGATGGGGTGGATGGGATGGGATGGGATGGGATGGGATGGGATGGGATGGGATGTGGTGGATGGGATGGGATGTGGTGGATGGGATGAGGTGGATGGGATGAGGTGGATGGGATGAGGTGGATGGGATGGGGTGGATGGGATGAGGGGGATGGGGTGGGATGGGATGGGGTGGATGGGATGGGATTGGATGGGATGAGGTGGATGGGATGGGATGGGATGGGGTGGATGGGATGGGATCGGATGGGATGAGGTGGATGGGATGGGATGGGGTGGATGGGATGGGATGGGATGGGATGGGATGTGGTGGATGGGATAGGATGGGATGAGATGGGGGAATGGGATGGGATGAGGTGGATGGGATGGGACGGGATGGGATGGGATGGGGTGGATGGGATGGGATGAAGGGGGTGGGATGGAGGGGATGGGATGGGGTGGTGTTGGGGGGTATTGGATGAGGGGGATGGGATGGAGGGGATGGGATGGATGGAGGGGAGGGGATGGGATGGATGGGACAGGATGGGATGGGATGGGGTGGCATGGGATGGAGGGAATGGGATGGAATGGGATGAGGGGGATGGGATGGGATGGGGGATGGGATGGGGAGGATAGGATGGGATAGAATAGAATGAGATGGGTGGGATGGGATGGGATGGGATGGGATGGGTGGATGGGATTTAGCACTGCAAAATCACCCAGAGTGACCCTAAACCCCAAAACTCTTGAGCAGTGGGATGAAAATCTTGGAGAGCCAAAATTTCCAAACTCCCAAAAAGTGTTTGTTTTGTTTTGTTCTCCCGTGGCCCAGGTTAACACCAGAGTGGTCCTGGGGGGCTCTGCCCCTCAGGCAGGTCACAGACATCCTGGGGGTGCCACCAGCTGCCACTGAACAAACTTCCTAAATGAACCTTTCATCCACAGGGTGACAAAAGTCACATGAAAACACAAGTGCCACCGTGTGTCACCATCACCTCTGGGCCCTGGCACCTCAGGTGAGGGATTTTATATATGTGTATGTATAACATATATGTGTATATATATAATATTATATAACATATATTATAGAATTATATAATTATATTATAATATATAATCATATTATAGTATACTATATTCTCATATATTATTATAATATAGTATATAGTAGATGTATAATAGTATATAGTATATATATAATATATACTATTGTCTGTAATATATAATAATATTATTAATAATATTTATTATATGATGTATAACATATTTATTTATTATTATTATATATTAATATATTATTACATATTAGATGTTATATATTATATATTATAATTGTCACCAAGACAATAATATATATTATATTATAACATATATCATATATTATATCATATATTGTATATTGTATATTAATATAATTTAATATGATATAATAATTACTGTTATATGATATTATATATAATATATTATATTTTAATATAATATATTATATTTTAATATAATTTAATGTAATATAATAATTATTGTTATATGATATAATATATGATAGATAATGGATAATATATAATTAATAATTAATATATGATATATAATATATAACAGATAATATGTAATATTATATATAATCATATAATAATATAATAATAATATAATAATGTAATATAATATAATATAATCTAGCCCAGGTCCCACTCTCTCTTGCTTTGCCTTCCTGCCCCCCCTCCCCCAGGCTCCCCAGATCATTGTGTTTGCCTGATAAGCCCCTCAGAGCCCAGATGCCCCCCAGGGATGCAAAGTCCTTGCCAGGCTGGGGTGTGACTCCCAGCAGGAGTTATCTCTGCCCCCAAATCCTTAACTGGGAGCTGCAGCACCAGCACTAGGGAGCCCCTCACCTCCCCCCCAGGCCTGCTGGGGCTCCCTATCTGCAGGGCAGGAGCAGGCAGGGGGTGGAAGGGGCTGATACCATTGTCTGGAACCAGGTGGGGTGGGAGCTGTAGCTGAGCAAAACCTCTTCTTGGAAAAATTTGGACGATTTCATCCCAGAATCATGGAATGGGTTGGGTTGGAAGGGACCTTCAAGCCCCCCCAGTGCCACCCTAACACCTCCCCCCAGCCCAGGGTGCTCCAAGCCCCATCCAACCTTTGACACTGCTAGGGATGGGGCAGCCACAGCTTCTGGGGGCAACCTTTGTCTCCTCACCCTCAAATTATTTTTTTCCTGATGTCCAACCTCAATCTCCCCTCTTCAAGTTTGAAACCATTTCCCCTTGCTCTCTTCCTACATCCCAAGCCCTCCCCCAGCTTTCCTGGAGCCCAGGCAGGCCCTGCAAGGATGCTCTGAGGTCACCTGGGAGCCTCCTTTTCTCCCCCTCCCCCCCCCAAAAAAAAAAGCCCCAAACAGCACGGGAGGGGCAGAAGCAGATGAAGGGGGGGAAATGGATATTTTACCATCTTCAGGTTACGGGCACCAAAGAAGAAAGGAGGCCAAGCCCAGTTCAAGGCCAGCTGAGCCCCATAGAGGCCAAGAGGGACAAGAGCTTTGCTGCTGCAGCCACCCAGGTCATTCCAGATCAGGTAGGAGGCATAGCTGTGGAGAAGGAACACATTAGAGTCTTGCAGCAAGTAAACCCCTGATCCAGACTTTTCCCAATCCCCTGGGATTGGTTTGGGACAGGGATCTGCAGGATGGTGGCATCTGCACCACAGTTGTGTCCCCTGCTGCTCTCAAACCCTTTCCCTGGCTCCTGCCTGGGGGGATCCCACAATTTCTCCAGTTTGGTGGCTGGTGACACGAGCTGTGTCCCTGGCCATAAAAAAAAAAAAAAGGCCTGGAAGTGTGAGGCTGAGGAAATCAGCTCAGGATTTGGCTGGGGCTGGGATTGAGCCCTCCTGACACATCCTGCTCCTGGGGATACCCCAAAAGCCACAAACCAACCCAAAAGGACTGCTCTAAACAGGAAGACAAGAGAGGGAGCAGGAATACAGGACTTACCCCATGCCAGTGTAGAGGACAGTCCAAGCAACAGGGAAGATTTGACGGGATGGGCACCAGGAAGGTTTTTTCAGCTTCTCATACCAGACAGGGATTTCTTTGCGATTCATGAACCAGCCAAGGAACCCTCCAACATGAGGCAGGACAGTAAAACCAACAGTATAAGCCCACATCCTTCCTTGGTGGTTTGAAGTAGCCTTTTGCCTGCTGTAAGTGAAAAACAATAATTCGTTATCACTTTCAAAGGATGGTTTTTTCCCCCCACTTTGATCTTTCAAGCTTTTTTTTTCCTCTAATTGCCCATATTCCCCTAAGGCAGAGGGATTTAATCTTGAATTCAGCTCTGCTGCTCGCCCTCCTCTGCCTCTCTCCCAGTCTCTGAAATAGCATTAATGATTTCTGTCATGGTTACATCCTTCCCCTTTATCCAGCCAGCAAAGTGGCTCCCCCTGCTATTTCATGGCTTCTTAAAATATTGGTGTGGCAGGGTTCAGCTGAGCTGGGGGCATCCTCAGAAGCCAAAGCTGCAGCTACATTTTTTTTATCATTCCTCCTCCCCTGCCCGAGTCAGACAGCAGAAAAACTTTAATGTATGTTCAGAGAGCTCTTTTCCCTCCTCTGCATGCTCTCTGAATATGAACACCCAGAAAACTCCATCCAGTCTGATTTCATCTCATTTTTCCTCATGGATTCCCATTTTAAATGAGGTCTCTAACCAGACAACTGGGAGGGCTCAGTGAACCTTGTGGAATCAATCCTCCCTGCAGCCCTAGCAGGCAGAGGGGGGATCTCATCTCTGCAAATAGGTAAACTGAGGCACAGGAGGACTTTTTTTTAATTTGCTCGTGGCCTTCCTCCTTCATAAAGGAAGGAACATTTAATTTAATGGTTCTGCTACACTCCCCCACAAGACAGCTGTGATAAGGACAGCATCTCCATCTTCCTCTGCCATTATTCTCTGCAGGGCTCTGACCCTGCCAGCCTTCTGTCCTTTTCTGTCTTTATATCCACCTCTCCTTCTCATCCATTGAGGAATTACACCCAAATTAACACTCGTTGGCTATCACCCAGGATTTGCCAGGAGCAGAGCAGTTTTGTGCTCTGCAAAATGCACCTGAACAGATGCACTCGGGGAAAAAAATTGGGTTTTAGGAAGGCAGGAACAGAGAAGCAAGCAGAGAAAATTCCCTTAATCCAGGAAACATCCCTGGTGCTGAGAACTGGTGAGAAAGGCAGAGCATGAGGACAGGGCTGCTCTGTTTGGGATTTTAATCCACAATTAACACTTTGCTATGGCTGATGCTAATTGTTGTTATTATCACCATGCTCCAAACCCTCCCTCTTCAGAAACAATTTACACATCAAGAAGGAACAAATACCCCAGCCACCCTCTCTAACTAACAATTCCTTTAGCAGACAATTTATAGCCCTATTACAGTGTCTATGGAACCAGAAAATCAGCTGAACACTGAGAAAAAGAATAACATTTAGTCCTGAGTTTAAAGTGTAAAACAGCACCAAGCTGAGTCCTGACTCCTCCGTAAAATGGGAAAAGCAGATTATTATTTTTTCTCTCCCACCTCCCAACTCCATCGCAGTTGCCAGACCAACCTGATGGATGCAGAAGTAGCTGAGGGTTGAAAATAACAGGGTTAGAAACCCTCATTTTGTCTCACAGCTGTTCTAACTTCAGGGGGTAGGAGCTGGAAAATCCTTACCGTGTTTCAGTGCCTTTCTCTCCCTTGCAAAGCAAAAGGGTTGGGGACACCCAAAGCCAGGTCCTGTCTCTAGTCCTGCTGCTGCTATAGAATGAAGGAATTGGGGGCTGACTTTTACCTAAATAGCAGAAAAAAAAGGGTGTGTGTGCATGTGCTGGTGCCTGATCAGATTACAGCAAAGAGCCCAAACCCAGCAAGAATTCCGGGGGATTTGGTGGTAGTTGAGGGCAGGACTGGTTTGGGGGTTCACTGAGCTGGGACACTTGAGGTTCTTAGAATCCTAGAATTGGCTGGGTTGGAAGGGACCTCAGAGCTCATCAAGTCCAACCCTTGCTCCACTCCCCCCGTGGTTCCCAGCCCATGGCACTGAGTGCCACATCCAGGCTCTTTTGAAATATCTCCAGGGATGGAGAATCCACCCCTTCCCTGGGCAGCCCATTCCAATGCCTGATCACCCTCTCCGTAAAGAAATTCTTTCTAATGTCCAACCTAAACCTCCCCTGGCACAACTTGAGACCTCTTGTGCCCTCTTGTCTTGCTGAGAGTTGCCTGGGAAAAGAGCCCAACCCCCCCTGGCTCCAACCTCCTTTCAGGGAGTTGGAGAGAGTGATGAGGTCTCCCCTGAGCCTCCTCTTCTCCAGCCTCAACACCCCCAGCTCCCTCAGCCCTTCCTCACAGGACTTGTGCTGGATCCCTTCCCAGCCTCCTTGCTCTTCTCTGGACCTGCTCCAGCACCTCAATCTCCTTCCTGAGCTGAGGGGCCCAGAACTGGACACAGGACTCAAGCTGTGGCCTCCCCAGGGCTGAGCACAGGGGCAGAATCCCTTCCCTGGACCTGCTGGCCACGCTGTTCCTGAGCCAGCCCAGGATGCCATTGGCCTTCTTGGCCACCTGGGCACACTGCTGGCTCCTCTTCAGCTTCCTGGCAATCCAATCTTGGCTTGGTTTGAGGACAAGAAGCTCACCCAGAGATTGGAAAAAGGATGGATAGGGCAGAGAAGCTCCTTTTTATCTATTTGGGAATGTGCTGGGCAGGAAAAATGATGAATTTGAGTGTGCCACCTGTATAGGAAGGTCCAGAAGAGGACTTCTTGGATGCAAACTCTGCTTCTTCCCTCCACTCTGTCCCAGAGTCTGTCCCTGGCTGTGAAGGAGCCCTCTGAATTCCTGAGGGGGTCCCCACAACCCTGGTCCCCCCCTCCCCTACATCCTTTAACCCAGCCTTGATTACCCAGATGCTTCCCATGGTTGCCTCACCCCAGGGTTTTTTGGCAAAAACTTGCTGGGAATCACTTGAATCTAAAATGAAGATGTTACACAAGCCTGGTAAATGAAAAAGAAAAAAGCTAGAAATCAATTTCCATTAGGAAGCTGTCAGCAAGGGATGGGAAATTAAACACTAATTTACTGCAGTTCTGGGTCATTACCTGAATTTCATGGCCAGAGGCAGGATTGCTGGTACCTAGCAGAATGCAATATTACTGTTATAACCCAGAACCAATGAGATCTTCTCTTTTATTGGGCACAGAAGGAAATTGTGGGGTTTTTTGTGGGATGAGAAAAAGGAGAAAAGAGCCACCACAACAACAACAACAAAAAGCCCAAAGGGTAGAAAGGGGGCTGATTTTCAGGCAGCATAAATCCATGCAGTGCTTTTGCAGGGCTGGGTTTATACAGTGTAATTGCCACTTTGAACTAACAGATGCAGCAGACATTAATCAAGCAGTAGCCACCTGCATCTTCCTTCAGAGGCTGTTGCTATTTGGGATTTGGAATTTTCTGCCATGCAAGGTTCCTGCTGCTCTGTGTGACCAAGAGGTTTCCATTGCAGTCGTTGTGCAGATTGCAGGGGAGAAAGGAAATTTTTCAAATTTTTGAAGTTGGGCAGAAAGCAGACAATTCTACAAGGTTTTTTTTAGCTTATTTCAGTGATTTCCTCAGGCACAAAGCTGTGCTTGCTGGTTTGCTTGGCATGGAGCTGTTGTATTCCCAGGTTTTTTTAGAGTTGGATGCACTGGGAGAATTAAAAACCAAGGGTGGGTTCCCAAAGAGCTCAGGAAATCTGGGAAGCTGGGGGTGATGCTGGGGGACTGGGGAATAGCAAGTGAGAAGGGGAAAAAAAAAAATAGCAGGGGCAATTCCAGGCTTAAATGTCATGGAGCAGCTCTCCTGGAACTTGAGAGCAAAGGGAGGGATAATTTGAGAGGGATGAAAAGGATAAGAAAGGAACAGGGAGAAATGGGATGATGTGCAAGGTATTTGCCCAAATTGGATCCCAGCAGACTGGGTGAGGTTGCCTGGGCAGAGTTTGATGCCTGAGCAAGAAGTTGGGGTGCTCTGGAGCTCTGGTTTGTTGGGCAAGGCTTGAGATGCTTGAGAGGCAGAGAGGGAGCTCAGCAAGAGAAAAATCAGGGCTGGGCAAAATCTTTGGTGGCACCAAGCAAGGGGGGGTGACCCAGAATGATTTAAAATCCAGCATGGAGATGTGTCCAGCCACCAGGACAAGTGAGTTTGCCCCAAAACCTCATCAGCATCTGCTGCAGGTCCTGCAAGAAAGCCCCAGCCTGGTTTTTCTCTCTTCCCCCAGATTTATGGCTCAGGTTTTCTGGTCCAAATCATTTTGCAGTGAGAAAAGATGAGGTAATACAACCATGAAGTCACATTTTGCATTTTCTGTGTGCTCTCTCTTGGTGTTGATGACTCTGCTGGGTCTCTGATCCCTCCCCTACCCCTGCAATGTCTTCTCCTGCAAGAGAAGTCAGGAAGGAACTGAGTTACACAACTCTGTTTGTTTTCCTCTTCTTAGCAACCTCTGCACGTTGTCCCAGGAGGTTCTCAAGTCTATGCAAGATTAATTGCCCAAATATAAAAGCCCTGTTAACCTGAATATATTATTGAAAAACCAACATATTTCAATCTGCCCTAGTTTTGAAAATAGAGATGCCGGGTCAGCTCCTGGCATAAATCTGCAGTGTTCCTCAGGAACCCATGGAGCTTCTCTGATTTACACCAGCAATAACATCAGCCTGGTTTGGCTGCTACTGATGAGATGCTGCTCACTGAGCTGCCACAAAGGACACAGAACTGGGCAGGGAGGAACCTTCCTGGCATCCCCATCCTCTGAGCAACTCAAACCTGGCAGCCTTGACACCCCAGCAGAAAAAAAAAAAAAAATCATTTTTCAGCATGAAAAGCCCTTCAGAGCAAGCAAACAAATGAGCAACCCCCCTGCTGTTTTATTTCTAATTAGTAAAAGGTTGTCTTGAAAAGTTTTCAGTGATTTGGAAATAAGAATTCTGGATACTATGAAATAGTAGAGGAATTTCCAGCTGCTCATTTGGGGTTTTTTTCCAGCTGGGCTCTCACAACCCTTCCTATGTGGATTGCTGGGGGGGGAGCTGAACCTCACAGCTTGAATTTCCACCCTGACTCCACTAGAGGGAATGTTCAAACAAACCTTTAGGATTAAAAGTCAGGATCTGCAGAAGAATTGCTTCCAGGATGCTGCTGGCCCTGGCTGCAGAGGGGCCCGAGCTGCTTCCTTGGTCCTGGCTGAGCCCAACTAATGAGAGGGACTCATTCTGCTGGGAGCTGGGGAAGAGCTGAAAAGGCTCCTTCATTTTTTTAGGGCTCAGCTTTTGAGGTCTCTGCCTGCAGGGAGGATCAGATGCCCCCCAGCTCCCCCAGGGTGGGATCTCTGCAGAGCTCTCTTTGTAGCCACCCCTGAGCTGGAAGGGAAATTTGGAATATTGGAGCCTCTGACTGCTGCTTGTTTGTCAGAGGTGCTGAGGGCTGGAGTGCAGAGCTGCCAGGCTGTGATAACTGGAAGGGGAATGGTTGGGTCTTATCTGCAGGCAGAAGTTGCCCCTCAGCAGCCAAAAGAAGAAATTTTAACGGACAGAATTTGGTGCCTCCCCTCGTGTCAGGAGCAGCTGATTGCATCACACGTTATACATTACACATTATACATCACACATTATACATTACACACACCAAACTGCCACTCTCTAACCCAGCCTCTTGAATTAACCACTGATAGGACATCAAATATTTTGCTTTCAGCTCCCCTGACCATCCCTGCTCTGCTACAGCACTTGGGAGCAGTAATTCTGAGCTGCAGAATCCCAGCAGCAGGAGGAGGTGGTTCTGGTGCCCCTGAGCATCTTTCAGGGTTGGTCACAGGGCTGGAAGGTCCCTTCCAACCCAAGAGATTCTCTGGTTCTCTGTAGCCATGCAGTGCTGTGCCAGCCCCATGGTTGGCACTTGGGGTCTGGCTTTTTCTTTCAATTGGCTCAGAAAAAAAAATAATAGTAATTAAAAAAAAAAATTAGAGCTGCAGAAACGGTCCCAGGTCAGTGGTGGGATGTTGTTTTGCTGTGGGTGAGGTTTTATCACATCTCAGCTGCTCAGTTCTGTGTTACTGAGTGGTGATGGCAACCCTTGGATTAATGTCAGGTTGGGGTCTCAGGTTTGCAGTGAGGCAGAGTAACAATTGTTCACAAAGGGTTTTTTAATGCCTTAAGATATCAGTTTAAAATGCATTTCAAGGTCTTTCCTCCATGCAGAGTTAATTGAGGAAAGCTATTGCAGTTTCAAGTGATGCTCTCACTTCAGTCAAGTTCACTTTCTTGTTCTGATGTGCCCTAAATTATCCTGGGGCAGCTTTCCAGGCAGGCACAGCTTGGGAGGGAGGGGTGGGATGCTCACCAGTCATATAAAAAATTGGGGAGGGGGTTTCACCCCTATGAGGGGTGAAGCCTGAGGGAATGGGGCTCAGTTGGGTTTTCCTCCTGCTTCTCCTGAAGATGGGGATGCAGCAGGATTTTTTAATTATTATTATTATTATTATTATTATTATTATTATTATTATTATTATTATTATTATTATTATTATTATATTGTTATATATTATTATTAATATTATTATTGTTGTTATTATTATTATTAGGTCACAAAATGAGCATCTCTGGGTGGCTTTAGAAGCAAGGCCAAGTCTGACCAAGTTGGAGAGTGCCAAAATGTTGCTGTCTTTAGGATCTTGCCTTTCCCTCTCCTCAGAGGTGCCAGCAGCTAAAATTTCCTGATTTCTTCCTCGAAAGCTCTGCTGCTGCCTTGGCAGAGCCTTGCAGCTTGGTGGCTTGGTGGTAGGATTGCTTTATTTGTAAGGAAATGGAGCTGAGCCATGGTCTGTCCACGTCTGGTCACTGTTTGCCCACAGATTTTTGCCAGGAGAAAGAAAAAAAAAAAAGGTTGTGCACCAGCTCGTGCTCCTTGGTGCTGCCCTGGGGCTCAGAGAGGACGTCATCTGAGCCACTTCATCCAGTTTCAGCTTTCTGACCTTTGGTCCAGGTTCTGCAGAGTAAAGTGTGGAGCAGCCCCCCCTAAATCCTGGCTGCAAATCCCCCAGATGAGTAAAATCAGCAGATGGTAAATGCCAGGGAGCTTCCCTTGGCTATTCTGGTGAGTGAGTTGATGGGCAGAGCCATGGCCCAAGCAAATGTGAGGACACTTTGGGGGGGAGAGAGAGCTCTGAAGTAGAAATGAGACTTGGATAAAGACATTGGGGTCTGGTCTGGTCTCCTGCAGGGAGTGGTTGAGGTAGAAAAATGAATTTATTGCTTGGGTTGTGCTGCGTGGAAGAGGCTCCTCCATGACAGAGGGCACAGAATTCCTGCTGCCAAGGGGATGGCCAAGGGATGTGCAGGTATGAAACTGCTCTGCCAGAGCTCTTGGGGTCTGGGCAGGCTCCAGCTTTGCTCCAGAAAGCTGTCTGGCTGCCAGGAAACAGAGCAGAGCCCAACTCCATCCTTGGCAGGATGCTGGAGCAAGCTCAGCCCGTGCTCTCCCTGCTGGACCAGGGGTGTTGGCTCTTGAGTTTGCCCAAACCACCACGATCCAGGGGGATTGTTGAGGAAAATGGAGGGAATTTAGGAAGGGATGGGTGAAAAATCCATGTTTCTGGCTGTTGATTCCCACGATGGGAAAAAAAAAAACCCCACTGGCTGCAAAAAGCCAACTGGGTGCTGGAAAGGCTGCTATGGGAGGTACTGGTACCAGTTCAGAGCAATCTATGGGGTTTTAATGGTGCAGGTTGTGCCCTTTCAGCTGATCCAGGTTTGTTTCCTTCAATTCCTTGGTGCCCATGGAAGCCTGGAGCTCAGGGATGCCAATGGGGAAAATGCCCTGGGGAGGGAGCAGATCCCTGGGGATGCCCTGAAAATGGGCTGAGCCCCAGCCACACATCAGAGGGAGGAAAGTTGCCTGGGAGAGAGGGATTTTGATCTGAAAAAATGCTAAAACCACCTGTGACTTCCCAGCTGCCCCCCAAAGCTGATTTGGTATCCTGGAAGTTAATTGGAAAACCTTTTATTTCCACAAAGCTCTGGATGCTTCAGTTTGACCCAGTTTTTATGCTTTCTCCAATACCAGCTCTGGATCTCGATTGCTGCCAGATCTTGGGTTCTGGTTTAGGGTTGAATGGCCAAAGGCAAAGAAATACTTCAGTAATACTGTGGCCCTAATTTTTTTAATTTTTTTTTTTTTTTTTAATTTTTTTTGGTAATTTAATTAGGAGCTTGATCTGGTTTAGGGGCAGGACACAAAGTGGATTAGAGGAGCAGCTGGCTCTTTAATTAGGGCTAATTTTCCTCTCTTCAAGTTTAACCTTTACTTGCACAGAGCCCCAGCTGGGTCCTGGTGTGAGCAGTGCCAGGATTCCCTGCCTGGGAATCTTCTCATCATCCTCAAATCTCCCTGCACCCATCCCAAAGTTCCAAGTGGCAGCTGTGTCACCCCCCTATTTATAAAGAGCAGGAACTCGAGGGTAAATATTTATTTGGATTCCAAGGTTTAATCTGCTACTGGCTGGTTGTGTGGAAAGCCTGAGGCCCCCACTCCTCCTCCAACTATTTTTTCATCTCCTCTCTTTCTCCCAACACTCCAGCTCACATTCCCCCAGGATTAACTCTGCAGGAACGGGCAGGGCTTGGGTTCAGACCCTCTGGCACCCACTGCACCCAAGCTGCTGGGCACCCAACCTCATTGGAACCCCAATGGAATTCAGGAATTCAGATCCAGGGCTCAGGAATGGGGATGGCACCAAGTGGTGGCTCTGCTGGGATGGGACAGAGCAGATGAAGTCAACTTGGAGTGGTGGCCAAGCTGGGAGCTGTGACCCTGGGGTGAAGCCACCTCTGTCACATCCCTGAGTCCTGCAGGGACCAAAACTCCTGCCACTGCCCATCCCACAACCTGAACAACAGAGGAGATGCCCAGAGCAAGCTGCAGCTCCAGGTTTTCTCTCCCTGTGTGCTCCTTCCTGCTAGAAAAAGTGCAAGCAGGGCTGGCAGCCCTGAAATAAGGGACAACAGAGACTTAAGGGCAACCTGGACCAGAGCAGCCCTGGAAGAAAACCCTCAGCAGCACAGCAGAGAGTTTGCATTGCATGTACCATTTTTATTTTCACACATATATATATATTACATTATTTTAAAACAGAATATTTGTGAAAGAAAAAAAAATATTTTTTTTTTCCAGGTAAAAGCAACCTCACCACGTCCCACACAGCCTTGTCAAGATGCTGATCTGCAGGCAAAGCTCCTTCCCCATCTCCCAACCTCTGCTTGTCTTCTCCTCCCTGCCTCTGGAAAGAAAAGGTCCTCACCAGTCCCTTCCTTCCAGGCTCAGTGCAAAGTCTGCTCCATTGCTCCATCACCCCCCCCATCCCCTTCCTGCAGTGCTGGGAGAGGACTGGGGCTTCCTGGAAAAAGGAAGAGGTGTGAAATTCCCCCTGCTTGGATCCTGGGGGAAAAAGGAAGGAAGAACCAGAATAGTGGCTTCAAGTATGTGTGTAAAACCCATCACAGAACTTGGCAGAGGCTGCCACCAGTCCTGACCAGTAAGGCACTGGTGTCTCTGTGCCCAGTGCTTGGCAGGGCTGGGTTGGGGTCTGGTTCAGAGTGGGAGGAATGGCAAGAAGGGAGAGAGAGGTGGTTCTGACCTCAGCCTGAGAGCTCATGCAGGGTTCTGCTGATCCAGAGGGAAAGAGCTGGGAGAGGGTAGGAGTTAAAAAAAAAAAAAAAAAAAAAAAAAAATTGTCAGATAGGCTCAATAAATAGGAGCCTTTGTCAGACTTTTCCCATTTTTCTGAGCACCCAAGATAACCTGAATGAAGCTCCTCTCCTCTCCAGCCTCCCAGAGCTGCTGCTGCTTGAGTTTTGTGTCTGGCCCTGTGCTCCCTTCCCTTCCTTCCCACCTCTCCTGGGCTGTAGCCTCTTGCAGAAAGAAACCCTCACCAAAAAGGACCCCCCTCCCCCTTTTCCTCCCTGCACCCCTTGATAGGTCTGGAGAGGCTGAAAGAACCTCCAGCCACCTCCAGCTCCTCCAGCCCTGGGGACCAGCACTGTCCCCTGGGCACCCTCCACTGTCCCCTGGGTGCCCAGCACTGTCCCCTGGGTACCCAGCACTGTCCCCTGGGCATCCTCCACTGTCCCCTGGATGCCCAGCACTGTCCCCTGGGCATCCTCCACTGTCCCCTTGAGGCCAGCACTGTCCCCTGGGTATCCTCCACTGTCCCCTGGCCACCCTGCCCCCCTCTTTGCTGCCTCTGGGGTGCTCCTCTTGAGCACTGTGGGGCTGAAACCATCCCAGCTGCTGATCTGGGGCTGGCTGGAGAAGGGAAAAGCCCAACCCCTGCCTTTGGTTCCTCTCCCTGCCCAGTCCAGCACTGAGCAGCCCCAGCAGGTACTGGTTGGTACCAGAAGCATCACAGAGCAGCCCAACTCTGGGGTTCTGATGCCAGAAAAAAACAGCAAAATGAATTGAGGTAGCCTGGAGCTGGGGGTCAGCCTTCTCCTGATCCTCTGCCTTTGTTTTCCAATGTTCCCACCTCTTCCTGAGCAGGAGATGAAGCCAAAGCTCCAGAGGCAGGATCCCCAGGAGCTCTGGGCAGCAGGGAGAAACTTCTGCTCTGGGCATCAGATGCTTTTGCTTTCCTAGAAGCTGCAATAAGTGACTGGGTTGGGCATTAAACCAAGTTTGCACTGGTTAAAAAAAACCAAAAACACAACAAAAAACCCCACTGTAGTTGAGCAGGGCAGAATCAAGCAGCTGCTTCAGCCCTGGAAGGGAAGTTTAGGGTTATTCTAAGAGCACAGTTTTACCTAGAGCTCTCCTTTGTACAGCAGAGATGTCTTTTGACAGCAGAAATGGGACTTTTATAGCAAAAATACATTTCTTTGTTAAAAAGGGCTCCTGGCACCACCAGTCCCAGCATCCAAAAACCTTCAGCATCCAGGCAAGGTGATCTGTGGGATCCTGTGGGACCTTGTGGGATCCTGTGGGACCTTGTGGGATCCTGTGGGACCTTATGGGACCCTGTGGGACCCCTGCCCAAACTCTGCTGAGTTTTGGCTTTGAGGTTTCTACTCTGGGGAGGGCACCCAAGCCCTGCAGAGCTCTGCCCACCCCTTCCCACCTTGGGCACCCAACCCTGCTGCAGCCTCCTCCTTCCCCCCTAAAGCACTCAGGGCTTCCCCCCACAGCACTCCAGTACAAACCAGTGATGCCCTGGCTCACACCCAGTGCTGATGGGTCCCCAGGTCACCTGGGCAAAGAGGGGGGACCTGGAAAGGGTTTTTTCCCTCCTTCTGTGGGAGCTCAGCCCCTCTCTGCCCCCAGTGCCTGTGATGCTGGTGCCATCCAGTGCCAGGACACAGCACTACAAAGCAGTTGCCCAGTTGAGGCTTTTTTTTTTCCATTTGGTAACCAGTGTCAGGCAGGCTGGGAGAGGTGAGAGCAAAGGGAGGCACTAGGCTGATATCCTGAGACAACCCTTCCTGCAAATCCCCTGAGAAAACAGAGAAAATGGGAATTTTCCTTTGTTCCAGCACCACATGGAAAAGTTCCCTTCTCTGGCCTGGTAGCACAGACTTTCCTAAGGCTTCATGATCTGCCCTAGAGCTGAAAAATGTTCCAAGTCTGCTGTCCTCACAGCTGGAAGGTGAGTTGGGAGGTGAAACACCTGATCTGGCAGATGAGAACAAATGAGATGAGGAGAGAGCAAAAGTTCTCCCCATCTGTTAGAGTTCTGGGGGTGTGGGGGTGAAGTAGTGAATAAAACCTGATTTTACTGTTTTCCTTCCAAGGTCCTCTGCTGGAGACACAACCTAACCAGACCACTAGCCCAGAGGCCAGTGAGATGCCAAAAAAGTGGCTGATTGAAGAGGAAAAAGAGAAAAAAAAAACCCAACCCAATTAGTAGTTGATTTTCATCGCAGCCAAAAGGCTCCATCTGGTGGTGTTTTCACCCAGAAAAAAAAGGTAAAGTGTGGGGATGAGGAACTGCAGATGATGATTGGTTGGTTGGAATGGTTCACAGCAGAGAAAAGTCTGGAAATCTTGAGGAAAATCTCCAGATCTGCTCAGGAGAGGTGAACAGAGGTGAGATGATGGGGAACGAAGCTGCGTGGGGATAAAGAACAGGAATAAAAAATATCCTGGGAAGGGGCCAAAGGAGTCTGGGGGGCTTTCAGCTGCTCCAAGAGAGGCAGCAGAGCCACAGAAGCTGAGCATGGAGAATTGTGCTGTTCAGCACTGATCAAACAAAGCAACCAAACCCAGAGATGTAGAGAAGAGGGATATTAGAACAAATATTTTAATGCATTAAGCAAAGCCCCCCAGGGATAGTACAGAACCAGGCAGGGTCAAAATAAGCCCAGAAAAACCCTGACACAGGTTCAGGCTGGAAGGTTTGGTGCCTTGTGTTAAAAGAGGCAGGAATAGGAGGGATAAAAGTGTTATAAAATGATGGCTGCAAGGAGAAGGGATGGGAGGATGCTCCAGCAGGATTTGTGCTACAAGCAGCAAGTACAGCAAGGGGGGGGAAATAACCATTGAGGGGGAAAAAAAAAATCCACCTGAAGGCAGGGATGAGGGAAATGGGGAAGCAATACTGGAGGGGTTTCTGAGCCTCAAGGTCTCTCTGAGCTCTCAAGGTCTCTCTGAGCCTCCTTGGGCTGCAGAAGGTGACACCAGGGAGGGCTTCAGGCCAGCCTGGCTCTGCCCTGGTGATCCCTGTGCCCCAGGGATGAAGGGGGAGCTGGGGGTGCCCAGCTTGGGGTGCAGGACCAATGCCAAGCAAAAGACCCCAGAAGGCTTTAGGGTGATGAATTTGCTACTCCCAGAGGGTTCTGCATTAGGAGAGGAACCCAGAGGTAGCACCACTGCTCCTTTTGTGCTTCACAGGTCCCCTCTCTGGCTCCTTCCCCCCACCTGCCCCAGGATGATGCAGGAATAGGGGGAGTTTGGCTCAGACTGGGCCAGTCACAGTTTCAAGCCTTACACAGAGCTAAACCAGGGCTAAAAAGGACAGAGCTAAACCTGGCAGCCCACACTGGGACATTCTCCCTGTTTTGCATAAGTCAGGAAGATTGGGGATGGGAGAATGGAGCCTGCTTCTCCTCTCTCTGCCCCCCCAAAAAAATCCTTCTGGAGGATGAGTGAAGAACAGAACACAGTCAAGTCACATCCCAAAGAAAGATCACTGGGCTCTGCTATAACCACTGCAGCCCTGGGCTCAAGCAGGGCACATCTGCACCCTGCTGCCTTGCTCAGCTCAGAAAAAAAATAAAATAAAAGAGCTGCTGCAAGGCTGGGGTGCAACTCCAGTGCCTTCCAGCAGGAGCAAGGGAGCCCCAATGCTCTCCCTGGGGCTGCTGGTTTGCAGCATCTGGAATTGCAGTGTCTGGAATTCCCCAGCAGGACCAGTGGGAGGGCAGGCAGGCTGTCTGCACCCATCCTGAGCCACTCCACAGCTCCTTAGTGTTTGGAAACCTCCTGGTGCTTCCCTTGGGTGCTGGCACAAAGCCTTGGAGCTCCTGGGGGGCTGAGAGGCTGCAGCCCAGCACCTGCATCAGCCCTGGGAAGAGCTGCAGCTCTCCAGGCTGGGGCAGGGGACACCAGGGGACACCAGGGGACACCAAGGGACACCAGGGGACACCAGGGGACACCAGGGACTGTCAGCTCCCAGGCAGTCAGTGTGTTTCTGTATCAAGGGGTAGGAGTGCTTGCTGTAAGGAAAGAGAAGCCTCATGGACTTGAGGTCAGGAACAGAGGGGAGGTGAAAGCAAAACCCCAAGGGGTTTGTAATGCTGGTTTGTCCCTCCAGTGACTTGAACAATGGCAGCAACCCCTCCTCAAATGCAGGTATGGTCTAGATGAGAGCCAGCAGCACCCAGGGAGCTCTGCACCAGCCCCAGGGAGTGGCCAAGACCACTCTCACACAGTGGCATTAGTACAGCAAGACATTTGTTCCTCCAGACTCTTGGCTCTGCCCCACTGCTGCATGCCAGGAGTGTCCCCTGGTGTCCCCAGCCAGACACCCAAGTCGAGCCTTCCCCCCACCCCAATTGCTTCTCTCTGGTGGCACCCGTGTAGATGGCAGAGACCCTTTGGCAGGAGGTTCCCCTGGTCCAAGCTGCTCTCTCTCTTGGAGGTTCCTTGAATCCTCCTTTTCTTGGGAGATGTCAACGCAGAGCAGAGAACCCAGAGCGAGCTTGGCCCCTTCCCCCCTCCCAGCTTCTGCCCCCACCTCAATCAGGACCTGAAGAAGTGTCGTACCACTAAATGTCCCACCATGACCAGGGACACCACCACCAGGATGTACTTCACATAAATATTGTCCAGATGGAGTGCAGCCTCCTGAGAGGGAAACAGAGAAAAACCAGAGAACACGTCAGACCCGGAGAGGCAGAGGGGGGGGAGCTCCGCTTTGCACCCCTGCAGCCTCACTCTTGAATCCCCAGCTCCACCTTTCACCCGGGGTTGGAACCCAGCTCCCTTCAGCCCGGCAACCCCCCCTTTTGGGGATAAAGTTGGGGTCCCCAGGGGCTCACCCATCCTCCCTGCTGGGCGATCCAGCGGGCGATGCGGTTCCGCAGCATGAACTCGGCCACGTAGCGGGCGATGCGGCGCAGGAAGCCCGGGATGCCCTGCTGGTAGACGTGGATGGCCATGCGGTAGCCAAAGCCCAGCAGAGCAATCACCCTGCCCCAGTTGATGTCATTCTCAAACAAGCTGAAACGAAGCCACAAAAGACAAAAAAAAAAAAGAATTAAAATCCTCCTCCTCCTCCTCCCGCTGCGCTCGGCGGCCGCGTCGGAACGCACCGGGATTTCGTGTCCCGTTTGAGTCCCTGCTTTACAAAAAAAAAGGTGTGGAGAGGGTCCAGAGAAGAGCAATGAGGACTGGAGAACCTGCCATATGAGCAGAGGCTGAGAAAAATGGGTTGGTTCAGCCTTGAGAAGAGAAGGCTTAGGGGAGACCTTATTACAGTGTTGCAGTAATTAAAGGGGGCTGCACAGATGGAGATTCCCATACAAAGAATCCCATGGACAGAACGAGGGGAAATGGGCACAAGGTGCTCCTGGGGAGATTTGGATTGAACACAAGGGGAAAATTTTTCACTCTGAGGACAGTCAGACACTGGAATGGTCTCCCAGGGGAAGTGGTGGATTCCCTCACTGGGAAGTTTTAAGTTTCAGCTCCATGGGGTGCTGGGACACCTCACATCACCAATTTCTGATGGGTCCTTTCCAACTCGGTGTATTCTGTGATTCTGTGTGATTCAGAAGGGTTGGACCAGATGATCCTGGAGGTCCCTTCCAACCTGGCATTCTGTGATTCCATGGAATCCCTGCTGCTCTGCATCCCAGCCCATGTGGTTCTCCAGCAGCTCCAGGAGCATCCCAGCCAGGAGGACATCCCAGACACCTTGTGGCTGAGTGACACGTGGCCACCCAAAGCCAGGAGGAGCTTGCAGAGCAGAATAAACACAACCAGAAGTACTGCTTGCCTCAGGGAGCTGGGTCAGGGTTGTCCCAGGGAAAAGGAAACTTCCCAATTCTCTCTACACAACCACAGGCTCCAAATTGCTGGAGTGGAAGCTTTGGGGTGGTGACCTTCCAACTCATCCTGCCTTGCCCTCACCTGCTGCTTGCTGGTCCTGTGCTTCCATGGGCATGGTTGTTAAACCAGGTAAGCTGGAACTGGGGGAGGGTGAAGCCAAGAGGCTGCAGCAACTCAGCAGTCAGGGGCAGGAACCTCCCAAAACATCCTCTGCTTGTGCCCCGAGGTAAGGAAGTTAAAGTATATCTGAGGCCACAGCATGTCAGAACAGGATTTTCCCTTTTCCTGCATAAATGAAACCCTCCAAGACCCAAACCTGATCTGATCTTGCCTCAGCCTGACACTCCCAAGGGCTGGGAGGGCTCCAAAATGTGCCCAGATGTCCTGATCCAGGTTTTGGTTGCTGTGGGTACAAACTGCATCACTGGGGGCAGGTTTGGCACTGATTTATTTACCCATTTTTAAAGTGTTTTTTTTTTTTCATCCTGATTCCAGGCAAGGCAAGCAAGGAGGGGAAAAAGATTATTCTAAACCGAGCAGACTCAGGCCCTGTGATTTATTCTGGTGCCCTGTCCTCTGCAGCACCTTGGTGTGGAGCTGCCACTGGGTGCAGGTGGCAGAGGCACGTTGAGAGCCCGAGGAGGAACAACAGAAAAGGAGGTGGCACCAGGAGAGGGACAGAGGTGTTCATTTACCTGTTTGTGGTGTGTTACTGCCTCAGGCTGGCAGTGCAGGATGGTTCCCAAGGACAGGGGAGCAGGAAGAGGACAGAAGAGAGGCAGTTAGAAAACAGACACACTGGGGATGGGGCTGTGATCAGCCTGGGAACTCAGGGACCTTGGCTCCTCTCCTGCGTGACCCTGGGCAATGCATTTAATGTGAGTAGGGTCTTGGTTTCCCTCCAAACAGAGAAAGGTGATGGCTGAGCCCCGGGATGGTCACTTCCATCCAAGCATGTGGCTCAGGCAAGCAGGGCAATGGGCTGGCCCAGTGTTTGCCTTCACTCCTCACCCCACTGCTGAGCTCTGAGTGGGTGAACTGGGTGAGCATCACCTGTGTGAGCTGGCTGCAGGGCTACAGAGCATCCCCCATCCTGGGCTACTCTGATCCTGTTCCACAGGGATCGTGCCAAGTGTAGCAAGTACCTGCCTGTCCTCACAGCCTGCTTTGTGCCTCTGGAAAGCCCGAGCCCTCAGGACATCCCAGCAGGAGTGGGACCAGCAGCAGGGCTGCCTTGGTCCAGGGGTGGTCATGCCCCTGGAGGGGAGCTGGGACGTTGGCTTGGTTACTGATACACAGGTGTGTCCCCTGGGTTTTCTGACCCTCATCAGCTCGTGCAAAGCCTGTGAGATGACTTTTGGGTGAAGCCTGTCCAGACAGTGCCCAGGAGGAAGAACAGAGAGGCAGAAAGCACAGTGAGATCACTGAGAGCTCAACCCAGGGGTGGTGGATGAAGCCTGAGCAGACGGCGTCTGCGTCCTGCGGCAGAGCTGGGGAGGGGGACGAGGGTTTAACCCAGGACATCACACCCCAGCTGACCTTTCTCCAGGCATCCAACCCACACCCAGGGAGCTGGTGGCCTTACCTGGAAGCTATATTGGTGAAGCACTCATAGGCATTCTCCTTGGTGAGCTGCAAGGATGTCAGCATGCAGCAGAACTCAGGGTCATACCGCTTGTAGATGTCGTCCCCAATGATGGCCAAACGCTTCCCCACCTGGCTCTCGGTGCTGCCCAAAGGGAAGAGGACATTGGGGTGGGTCTGGGATGGATCTAGGATGTGCATCTAGGTTGGGAGCAGTGTGGTACCTGCCCAGCTCCTGCTGGATCTCCATGATCTCTGGGTCCACGGGCATCTCCTCCCCTCTCTCCACTCTCTCCTGCTGGTAGCGGTGGAAGGCGTAGCTCCGGAACACTTCTTCTGTCTCCTCTGCCACCTGGTCCTCTAAGAGGGACAAGAGAAAGAAAAATCAAGGCAAAAGTCATCTCATCCCCCCCTTTCCCAAGTTGGAAGGGCACCGTTCCCTCATTTGCAGCCTGAATTTGTGCTGTTTGCACAGAACAGATGTTTTGCATAAAACAAATGCTCTGCAGTGAAACAAAAAGAATCCAACAGGAACTGGCTCTCAGAAAACTGATTTTTTGTTTTTTTGAAGCCAGTCCTTGTTCCTGAGGGCACAGGCCCACCTTTTGAATCCACTTTTGTCATGAGACAGCTCCAGGCCTGACATGACACAAACCAGATGTTCAAGTGCTGGTGCTTGGCAGCTCTCCCCACGGGACAGCAGCACCAACATCAGCAACCTCAGAGCCAAACCCAGGCTAGAGGCAAAGCTCACTCTGGTGCTGCCCATCATCCACCCTTGGCAAACAATCTGGGAATCCCAGAATTATTTGGGTTGTTAAGGACCTCTGAGATTATCAAGTCCAACCCTTGCTCCACTCCCCCCGTGGTTCCCAGCCCATGGCACTGAGTGCCACATCCAGGCTCTTTGGAAATATCTCCAGGGATGGAGAATCCACCCCTTCCCTGGGCGGCCCATTCCAATGGCTGAGCACCCTCTCCAGAAAGAAATTCTTTCTCATGTCCAACCTAAACCTCCCCTGGCACAACTTGAGACCTCTTGTGCCCTCTTGTCTTGCTGAGAGTTGCCTGGGAAAAGAGCCCAACCCCCCCCTGGCTCCAACCTCCTTTCAGGGAGTTGGAGAGAGTGATGAGGTCTCCCCTGAGCCTCCTCTTCTCCAGCCTCAACACCCCCAGCTCCCTCAGCCCTTCCTCACAGGAATTCTGTTCGATCCCTTCACCTCCTTTGGGCCTCAATCTCCTTCCTGAGCTGAGGGGCCCAGAACTGGACACAGGACTCAAGCTGTGACCTCCCCAGGGGCAGAATCCCTTCCCTGGGCCTGCTGGCCACACTCTTCCTCATCCAGGATTCCATTGGGATTCTTGGCTACCTGGGCACACTTGGAATGTTGAACCTCATCCCGTCGGGATCATCCCAACTCTCCAACCTCCTTTCAGGGAGTTGTAGAGAGTGATGAGGTCTCCCCTGAGCCTCCTCTTCTCCAGCCTCAACACCCCCAGCTCCCTCAGCCCTTCCTCACAGGACTTGTGCTGGATCCCTTCCCAGCCTCCTTGCTCTTCTCTGGACCTGCTCCAGCACCTCAATCTCCTTCCTGAGCTGAGGGGCCCAGAACTGGACACAGGACTCAAGCTGTGGCCTCCCCAGGGCTGAGCACAGGGGCAGAATCCCTTCCCTGGACCTGCTGGCCACGCTGTTCCTGAGCCAGCCCAGGATGCCATTGGCCTTCTTGGCCACCTGGGCTCACTGTTTTGGTGAAAAGCTGACAAAAATCTAACTCAATTAGTTGAATATAATTCCTATATTATTGAATAATAATATAAGAGCTGAGGGGCCCAGAACTGGCCTCAAATTGTGGCCTCAGTGATGCAGCAGATCAGCACCAGCAGCAGTGCAGCTCCCTGCAGTCAGTTAAAAAACCCCACTCAGCTAAAAACCCCTTTTCTAATATCCCAGTGTTCCCCTTGCCAGCCTGGCCAGGCAGTTCCTGCATTTCCAGTGCAGAGATGCTCCTGCCCCAGCAATATCCCAGGGCTGGGACATGAGGAATGTGGATCCAGCTCCAGAAAACCCTCTCCCCAGGTCTCCCAAAACATGTCACACTTTATTGTCACTGAGTTCATCCAGCTGGACACATCTACCTGGCCCACGTGTGGCTCCAGGGAGAGGGACCCAGCCCTGGGTGGGGTGCAGGGAAGGGAGAGGACCTGGTGTGGGGAGACTCAGGTTACACTGTCCAGGCAGGGTAAATAAAGGTGAAGGGAACAACAAGCCCTGCTGGCTGGGTTTTCAGGGGACTGTTTTCTGGTTTGCAGGAAAGGGTTGATTTGCTGCCATAAACAAATCTCACCTTCCAGAGGAGCCCGAAAACGAAACCAACTGAGTCAGAGTTTCAGTAAGAGGCTGGGTAAACGTTGCCAGAACAAAAGAGGAAATAAAATAAAATAAATCCCTGGTTTTAGTTACTCCAGGCACTATTTTTAGTAACACTGGGATAAGAGAACACCAGAGAACATTTTTTTTTTTTTTCCACCCCCAGGGGTTAACCCACTGGGTCTCTCCCACTTGAAGTGAAAGCATCAAGATGCAGATTTGCTTTGTGGAGGAGAGGGGTGGGCTCCCTGGGGGATCCTCAGGGCTGTGTTAAGGGGCTGAGGAGCTGCTGGGAACCTCCAGAGTGCCAGGGAGGACCTGATCCACTTCTCCTGCACGGAGCAGAGAAGTTGGTGGTGGTACCCAGCACACTCCCAGCACCCAGACCAGTCCTACCCCAAGAAGATCCCCACTGCAGACCCCAGCCAAATGTTCCCCATCTGCCTTTCTCTGCAAAATCCTTCATTTCTCCCCGTTCCCATCTCCTGGGGAGCAGCTGCACTACGGTACAAATTGGCAGGTGTCACTGAAGTTATCCATCAGACCTTGCCACAGCTAAATTAAACAACCCTGGAGTTATGACAGCTGCAGCCTGGCAGCATCCATCCCTCTGGGGCTGAGGAGCCAGGCAGCACCTACACTGAGAGGTGCATTTGTTTGTACACAGGGAGAGATCCAGCCTGGAAAAAAAGCAACTGGCTCCAAAGAGAACACAGCTCCAGGGAACCAAGAACTGTCCCTGGAGATTTCTGCCCCCAGGGGAAGCTCCACTCCACCTCATGGTGTTGTAATTCAGGTGTGGGATGAGCAGCAGAACCATGGATGGGTTGGAGTTTGCTTCCATGGGGCAAGGCAGCACCTTGGGAAACCTCCAGCAATGCCCTCCAGGATCAAAGGCTGAGCCTAATCCTGCCCAGCAGAGCTTCCAGACAGGTAAATGCAAAACTGCCCTCCCCAGAGGCACCTGCACTGCTCAAATCTTTTTTTTTTCCCCCACCCAAAAGAGGGGCAATATTCTCAAGCAGTCTCCTTGCAGGGATAATGAGCAAACAGCTTTGGTGATAAGACAAAAATTAATCTGGCAATAGCTGGTCCTGATACTGGACTGGACTCAAGAAATCTGCTTTAATTCTTATGTTCAACCATGTCCCACCAACACCAAAGAGCAACACAGGGAGCAAGTGAGCCCTAAATGGAACCCAGGCTCAATACCCATTAACAAAAGCCCAAATACCCATTAACAAAAGCCACTTTCTGCTCCAGAATCCCATAGCACTTGTGGGTTGAAGCTCCATGATTCTGCCTCTGCTGGAGGCCACGAGGCTTCTGCCTAAGAGGAGTGCAGAGATCCCCAGAGCCAGAGGCTCAAAGCAGGGTTTTGCTCTGCTTCTCTGTGTTGCCTGGGCTGAGACCTGTCCCATAGTTGCTAATCTCCTGGCCTTATCTTTTTTATATTTTAAAAACATACTGATGCAGTTAAACAGGAGGTCCAATACTTGGAGCCTCTGCTGGAGACTGGAACTGCACAAGCACCAGGGACAAGTATGTTTCAATGGTTTTGGTTCCTACAGAATGGATCCCAGGCTTAAACCAGCAATTCAAGTTATTTCTTCCTCATTTTGCAGGTGATGGAGATCCAGAGCTGTCCCCAGATGCATGGCTGATGTCCCTCAGTGACAATTTATCAGTTCATGACTTGCCTGGCACGCAGAGTCAAGTCCAGAGCTGAGCCCAACAACCCAGGACCAACCTCTCAAGGTTTGGTTTGTATGAAACCCAGAGAGAGAGATGAGAACCCAGGTAACCTGAGGATGGGACAGGGCACAGTGTGAGGCAGGGGGGGCTGGGCTGGCCATGCACATCCTGACACCTTGGACATCCTTGCAGAGACTCCCACCAAAGCTCTTTCCATTTCCCAGGTCCCAGGATAGGGTGAAACCTCTCCCTTTCTTCACCAAGTGCTTTGGGATCCCTGTGGGCCACCCAGGAGCCAAATGTGACCCCAAACCCAAGATTTCCACCTCAGGGCTCAGTCCCCCTGCAGTGTAGAGCAGCTGAGCATGGTCACCTCCAGGGAATGTCCCAGGGATCTGAGCCTGGATGGAGGTATCCAAACCACCCCCACAGCTGTGACCAGGGACCCATAACCACCCCCATGCTTCAGATGAGAGCTGCAGGAGGACAAGGTTCATCTGCTCAAGTTTGAGCCCTGAGCTCAGCTCAGCACCCTTGGTGTTGGGCTTCCCACCCCACGTTTTCCCTTTGCATGGCTCCCCAGGACCTAAGTTGTTCTCCCACTTCAGTTCATCCAGCCAGGAGTGTGAAACTTCTGGTTTTGTCTCTGATGCCCTAAAAAACCCCCCAGGTGCAAACTGCCACCCAGCCCAGACTGAAGCAGCAGCATCTTGTCCCTGCCCTCAGCCAGGATTGGGGCAAGGGGGGCTCAGAATGATGCTCAAGCAAATCCTTGAGCAGCAGGGAAATCCCTTCCTACCCCATCCAAAGAGCAACACAGGGAGCAAGTGAGCCCTAAATGGAACCCAGGCTCAATACCCATTAACAAAAGCCCAAATACCCATTAACAAAAGCCACTTTCTGCTCCAGAATCCCATAGCACTTGTGGGTTGAAGCTCCATGATTCTGCCTCTGCTGGAGGCCACGAGGCTTCTGCCTAAGAGGAGTGCAGAGATCCCAGTTCTAAATCCCAGATGGACCCCCCCTGAGTTCTGGGAACCAGAGGGATGCCAGTAAATGTTTGTAGGTGTCCAGGAAGCATGACTGTAAAACAGTGTGGTTACAGCTCAGGGCCTGATCCTCTCACTGGTTTTCACACCAGCATCTCCTTCAACAGGAAATCAGTGTACATAAACAACTCCTCTTATTTATTTATTTTCATGCCATGTAGACTTTGGGAAGGGAAGGAGAGGCTATTTTTTTTTTCTTCCAGTGTATCCACGCAGGATCTAGCCCAAGTGGTACAGAGAGGCAGAGGAGTCCCAGCCATCCCAGGGTATAAATACCTTTATCAGCCCAATAAAACAGCTCAGAGCTGGACCTGAGCTCAACCACACAACCAGTTAGATACAGCTTCTGACCTCATTATTGACAGTGACTCAGCCTTATTTACCACCTGCAAAACAGGTTAAGAAGCCACCTGTGTGTCACAGCCCTCTGTGCAGTGACATTTTATCACTTGGGGATGAAACAGGAGCTGAGGTTTCCCCCAAGTTCCTTTCAGCCCCATTCCCAGTTTCACTCCTTAGTGTCAACCACCATTGCCCAGTCTGGGACTGGGGGCACAGGAGAAAAGGACTGAACTGTTTCTGAAGACTGGGGAACTGGAACTTTTCATCACTGCTAAGCCAGGACACGTCAGAACCCTGAGCTCAGGGGTTGGTTTCAGCAAGACTGAAACCAACCCAGCCAGGAGAGTTTCTCTCCCAGTTTTAAACATCAGACTTTTCACTCTCTTGTGCTTAGGGGAGGGAAAGTAAGGGACAAAAGGCAGGAGTCTCAAAGCCACTGGGGTGATCTGTCCCAACCCCTGTGCCCTGGGGCTGTGGCCAGGCAGAGCTGTCAGTGTGTCCCAGGCCCACAGCTCCCTGCACCCTTATTTTCTCCAAAATTTTTCTCTGATGTCTTTCAAGCCCTCCTTGCTGCCCACAGCACTAATCTCTCTCCCAAGTTCTCTCCCAGTTCAACTCAACATCATTTTATGGAGCTGGTGGGGTTATCCCCATCCTCCAAAAGACCCGACCTAGAGGCATGGAGAAATTAAATTAAATTAAAATTAAATTAAAATAAATTAATTAAAAGAAATTAAATTAAATGAAAATTAAAAAATAATAAATAAAATAAATAAAAAAAAAAGAAGAAAAATACCAAACCCCACAAACTAACCATCTTTTCAAAGAAACACAGTGTGGAGGGGGAAAGCATGGGTTGAAAACACTTCCTCCCCTGCAGAGGAAGATTTTTACCTGTGTTGAGTTCTTGGGGCATCCTGTGCCCACGGCTCCCCCGGCGTCTGTGGGTCCCTGGGGGGTCCCCTGGGGGGTCCCCATCCTTCCCTGAGGCCATCACAGAGATGCTCAGGGTGTCAGCTTCACCTGCAGGGAGCAGAGAGAGTAAATCAGGCAGGTTATGAGCAGCCCATGGGGACAGGGGAGCCCCCCAGCCCCTTGCTCCCTCCCCCACCTCCCAAGCCAACCCTAAGAAGCCCCTTTGGGTGAGCCACGTGCTGGGCAGAGTTTTTACCTCTCTGCTTTTACCTCTGCCAGCAACTGGGCTCCTCCCTTCCCAGCACCTTGCTCCCTGATTCCTGCCACACCAAGCCCCAGGGCTGGATTTTTCCTCGCTTCCTGATTCTTCTCAGTAATTTGTTTGCCCCACAAGTCAAATCCCAGGAGAAAAAAAAAAAAAAAAAAAAAAAAAAAAAAGTCACCCAACCCCACCACCTCCCCACCCTTGCTGGAAACCTGCCACTGAGCCTCTGACCCACAGCAGCTCTAAGTCAGCCCAGACAAGAGCAGCAGCATCTGCAGTGGCTTCACGTTGGGATGAGAGCAAAAAAAATAAGAGCACAAAAAAAAAAAATAATGTCTATGACTCCCTGGCTGCACCCAGAGCTGCAGCCAGCATGGTTCAAAGCCCAGCAAGAGCAAAGCAAGCCCTGACCCTCTCAAGCTGCTGGGATCTGCAGCCCCAGCACCCATTTCTCCTTGCAAGCACCTCCAGCTTGTTTCCCCCAACTTCTCCAAGAGATGAGCACTCTGTTTGCCTGACTCCAGAGGCTCTGATTCCCTCTGTTTGTTTCCTATTCCCTTCTCAGAACAAGAAAATGAAATGAGAGCCAAATGCATGGCTCATGTTGCCCCTCACCTGCAATCCACAAGTATCCTACACCCGGGTCAGTAATTTAGGGCTGACTTGCAGCTCCTTTTTCCCTCTCTGCTCATTGCACTGAGCTCACCCCTTGGGTTTTGCAGAGGAGGAAGGGAGGCCACCCAGTTGCTCTTGGGGTTAGACACAGAATATTGCAGCTCCTGTGGCCCTGCTCTTGGCATGCCCGTACATGTTCCCTGGCCAGACCTCTACAGGGCTAAATATGAATACTGACCCCCAGAAACTTCAATTGTATCATTGGGGGGGGTGAGGAAAAAAAAAAAAAATTAAATTAAAAAGCACAGGTTGTGGATAAATCCCCACCCCTGTCGAGAAGTGCAACACATGGCCCAACTGGGGATTATTCAGAAGGCAAAATAAATTGAGACCATAAATGGGAATGTGGAGTTCAGGCTGCAGTCAAGGTGTGGTGGGGGCTGGAAATGCAAAACTCCCCAGCCTGGCTTTGGGAAACTGGGGTGTGTTTGCAACCTGAGCCCCAGTGACACCCTGATGGAGCTGCTGTTTTTTCCTCCCCACCTCCGAGGACAGGATTTCCTCCTTTTCCTCCCCAACCTCAAACATCTCCATCCAAGGAAAAAGTGAAAACACGCTGAGGATCAGGAGCTGGGATGGAGGGGGAGAGCTGGGAGGAGAGCTGGCTCCACTTGCCCCAAAAAACCAGAGCCCCGGGTTGCAGAGCTGCTCCTCTCCTTGCTCTTCTCTGCTCTGGGATGTGATGGACACAGCTCAGGGAGTGCTTGGAGTGGGATGTCTGTGCCTCTGTCCCCTCCTCCGGAGAGGAAACCTTCCCAGGCTTCATCCCCAGCCCCTCCTCGGATGCTCTGCAAAGCCCCAGCCCGCCCTGCATCGGAACCGGGCAAGCCCAGCCTGGAGCAGCTCCCCGGAGTCTGTGGGTGAGCAAAGCAGCAGGAAATTTCTTCCAATTTTCCCCTGCTCCGTCCCGAGGCTGTTCTGAGCATTGAAGAGGACGTGGACACATCCAGCCACAGAGTTCTGCTGCCTCTGGAGCTTTTAGTTTGGTCCAAGAATGACCGAGTTGTGTCCCACTGCCTCTGGCCCAGACCTCAGCTTCCAGGCACAGGGAATTAGGGATGCAGCATCCAGCACGCAGGGTGGCTACCGAGCACAGGAATCTGGTGGCCCAGAGGCAGCTGCCTGACTCGTGTGATCATTCCTCAGCTTGACAAGGCCTTGGGAAGTGGCAGCCCACGCCTCTGGCCGGCATCAAACAGGAACTTGGATTTTCGGTTTCTTTTTCACCGCGGTTTCTTCCCGCGCTTTCTGCCCTCGCAGCAGAGGTCACCCCAGCCCTGCTGCACACACCCACTCGGGACCAGCCTGCTGGGTCCCAACCTGCTCCCCAGGGAGGGCCCCAACCCCCCCTTTCCTCCTGCAAACCGAGTGAGCACCCCGACCAGTTCACTGCCAGGCTCTGCTGGGGCTCCCAGTGCCTCAGATCATCCCCTCCAGGACCAAAAATGATGCTGCCCCCACCCCTCCTGCTTCCCCCATCCCTCCTGCTCCCCCCATCCCTCCTGCTTCCCCCATCCCTCCTGCTGCCCCCATTCCTCCTGCTGCCCCCATCCCTCCTGCTTCCCCCATTCCTCCTGCTTCCCCCATCCCTCCTGCTTCCCCCATTCCTCCTGCTTCCCCCATCCCTCCTGCTTCCCCCATCCTTCCTGCTGCCCCCATCCCTCCTGCTTCCACCATTCCTCCTGCTTCCCCATCCCTCCTGCTCCCCCCATCCCTCCTGCTTCCCCCATCCTTCCTGCTTCCCCCATCCCTCCTGCTTCCCCCATCCCTCCTGTTTCCCCCATCCCTCCTGCTTCCCCCATCCCTCCTGTTTCCCCCATCCCTCCTGCTTCCCCCATTCTTCCTGCTTCCCCCATCCCTCCTGCTGCCCCCATTCCTCCTGCTGCCCCCATCCCTCCTGCTTCCCCCATTCCTCCTGCTTCCCCCATCCTTCCTGCTTCCCCCATTCCTCCTGCTTCCCCCATCCCTCCTGCTTCCCCCATCCTTCCTGCTGCCCCCATCCCTCCTGCTTCCACCATTCCTCCTGCTTCCCCATCCCTCCTGCTCCCCCCATCCCTCCTGCTTCCCCCATCCTTCCTGCTTCCCCCATCCCTCCTGCTTCCCCCATCCCTCCTGTTTCCCCCATCCCTCCTGCTTCCCCCATCCCTCCTGTTTCCCCCATCCCTCCTGCTTCCCCCATTCTTCCTGCTTCCCCCATCCCTCCTGCTTCCCCCATTCCTCCTGCTTCCCAGCCCCAGGCCCTTGGGATTCACCCTCTTTCTCCTTTCTTAGGGAAGGGCACAAGGAGGATGTGACACCCACATACTTGAAACCAGCCCCAGGCTGTGGAAAATGAAAGTTCTGCAGGGCCTGAGATAAGGCTGAGGAAGGAGCTGGGGGAAGCTGCTGTTAAGGTTCAGCTCCACCGTGATTTTTGGGGCCTCATAGAAGGTCTCAAAGGGTTAAAAGCAGCAGGCAGCACTTAGGATGTGGATTTAGAACACCCCCAAGATGGAATGGGAATCTTATCTTTATTAATGAGCACGTGCCACGCAAAGAAACCTTCCTGGCACATGCCAGCCTTTACTAATTAAAAAAAAACCCAACCCAAACCTTTGCCTCAGCTGTCTCTCATTTCACCCTCATCTCCTGTGCTTAAAGGACTTTTGCACATTTCTTTTGTGCCCTCCCTTGTGACCCACTGACCACTTCTCCCCACTTTTCTCCAAAGGAAAGTGCCTGGGTGCAGGGAAAATGCTGGGACAGGCCCAGTGGAGGGGGCAGAATTCCAAGCTGGAAGAGGGGAGAGGATCTGCAGGAACATTTGGGGTCTGTATGGACAAACCCAGTTGTGGGGGCTCTGAGTCACCCCTCAACATCTCCATGAAGCTCCTGTTCCAGGCAATGCCCGGAGCAACCTCTGGAACCAGCATTTCACAGGTCAGTCCTTTGGCCCACACATGGGGACAATTCCATCCCATGGGGTGCAGGGCAGATCCCCTTCTCCAGGACTGAGATCCCCCAGGATTCCTGCACCCCACTCCATCCCTGCCTCTCTGAGCACAGCTCCTCCCAGCACAAACCCCCAAACAGCTGAGTTTGCCCAGTTTCGTGGTCACCCCCCCAGCACGGCACTGGGGCCAGCTGGACCCCAAAAGCTGCAGACATCACAACCAAAGCCCCCCAACAACCCCATAACCCCACAGCCCCGACGTCCCCGGGGCTGCAAAGCTCTAAAGCCACGTGTGTCATGCCCGTGCCTGAGGTCACAGCTCAAAGTGGGGTGACAGGGCTGTCACCCGTGGCCCCAGCTTGGCACAACCCTTCCCCCCCACAGCTCCCACGATCCCCCCAACCCCGAGCTCTGCCAGGGGTGGGGATTCCGGGGGGGGGGGGAAGGGATGCCGGAGGGGGGGGGGATATCAGGGGAGGGGAAGGGATGCCGGAGGGGGGGGGATATCAAGGGAGGGGGGGGGGTGTCGGGGGGGCTGTCACCACCGCGGCCTCGCTTGGGAGGAAAGGGACGGAGAGGGAAGGGAGGGCGGAAACTCGACGGGATAAAACATAATTAAAAGAGGCGACAAGTCCCTCTTTGGGGACACGATGGGCTCAGAGCCAGAACTTTCAGCCCATCTGAGCGCTGCCTGCTGAGGCACCCCCGTGTACTTGAACCTCGCTACTCCGGGTGGTGCAGGATGAGGCCCTGGGGGCTTTGCCGGGACCCCCCCACCCCGGTACCTCCTTCCCCCCCATCCATGGCCGGGCCCGCTGGGTGAATATCGATAACTCAACCCGGAGAAGTTTGGGTTCGTTACCGTATCCCGGAGGGGACCAGGCAGGCCGAGGGGTCCCGGGCAGTCACCGCATCCCGGTTTGGGGCTGCTCCATCCCCGCCTCCTCCTCCTCTTCCTCCCCGGAGCGCGGCGCGGGAGAAGGAAGCGAACCGGGGGGGGTGGGGGGGAGGGAAAAGAAGAGAGGAAGGGAAAAAAAAAAAAAAAAAAAAAAAGAAACCCAACCCCGGACCATAGATGGGGAGCTGGGCAGCTCCCTCTAGAGGCACCTTCCGTGGGCTCTGCGTGGGAAAGCGGCTGAGGCTCCGCGCAGAGCCCAGCACCGGGGCGGGGGGCAGCGGGACCCGTCGGGGGGCTCCCGGGGTGGGGGTGAGGCTGGGATATATCCTGGATGCGGGGTTGGGAGCAGCGAGACCCTTTGGGGTGCTCCTGGGGTGAGGCTGGAGCATCGCCTGGATGGGGGTGGGGGGCAGCGGGACCCCTCGGGGGGGTTCCGGGGTGGGGGTGAGGCTGGGACATCCCCTGGCTGATGGGTTGGGGGCAGCGGGACCCCTCGGGGAGCTCCTGGGGTGAGGCTGGGACATTGCCTGGATGCGGGGTGGGAGGCAGGGGGACCCCTCGGGGGGGTTCTGGGGTGGGGGTGAGGCTGGGGCATCGTCTGGCTGTGGGGTTGGGGGCAGTGGGACCCTCGGGGAGGTTCCGGGGTCGGGATGAGGCTGAGCCATCCCCTGGCTGATGGGTTGGGGGCAACGGGACGCCTCGGGGGGCTCCTGGGGTGAGGCTGAGCCATCACCTGGATGCGGGACGTGGGACAGTGGGATCCCTCGGGGGTGTCCGGGGGTAAAGCTGGAGCACTGCCTGGATGAGGGGTGGGGGCAGCGGGACCCCTCAGGGGGATCCCTGGGGTGGGCTTAAGGCTGGGACATCGCCTGGATGAGGGGTTGGGGGCAGTGGGACCCCTCGGGGGGCTCCTGGGGTGGGGATGAGGCTGAGCCATCCCCTGGCTGCAGGGCTGGGGACAGTGGGACCCCTCAGGGGGGGGTCCCGGGGTAGGGGTGAGGCTGAGCCATCACCTGGCTGTGGGGTTGGGGGCTGCTCTGCTGACCCCCCCAGAGATCATAGGGATCCTAGAATCGTTCTGGTTGGAGAAGACCTTTAAGGTCATCGTGCTAGAGGGAGTCTTTAGGATCTTTAAGGATGTCATCCCACCCCAGCCCCCTGCTCACTGCAGTTCCCCGGGAGTCTTGGGCTTCACTGTGGATGTTCAGTGATTTTTCAGACCTTTTTCTTAAGGTTTTTTTTTCCCTCTGTTGGGTTCCCCAGGAGGTAGGGCCAGGAGTCCTGTGAAAAACATGATTAGAGCATTTCAGGTTTCTAGGAGGAAACTTCTGTGTTGATCCACCAGAAGAAAATGGGTCCCTGGAGGCAGAGGTGGTTTCACAGCAAATGATTTAGGAAACCTGAAATCCACTGAGTGGCAGGAAAACCCCAGTGGGTGGAGGAAAGGATGTGATTCACCCTGGAGAGCAGGGACAGTGTGACTGGAGGGGGCTCTTGGGCTCTGCAAACTGCCCCAGGTGCTTTTCCTTGGGACACTGCCAGGGATGTCACTGAAAAATGCCAGATTTTCCAGCATTTTGGGGCTGGTATAAACACCCGATTACTAATTATCAAATTACCTCTCTGTCCAGTGACAGGAGCACTGTTTCTACCCTGGGATGCTCCCTGCCCTGGAGCCAGACAGGAAGATTTTTGACTTTTTGACTTATTTGGCTGAGTTTTGCTGAGGGAATTGGGCTCTTGGCTGCAGGGGGGGGCTCCAGATCTGTCCCTTCCCTTTGGAGGTGTTGGGGATGTGGCCTTGGCAGAGGTTTCTGAGGGTGGTAGGGGAATGGAGACCAAGGAAAAGGAGGTTGTGGAGGGTGAGGAAAAGGATGCTGGCAGGAGGGATGTGCCCTCCTGGCTTTTCATGGGGTGAGACTGAGGACAGTGAGGAATCAGTCGATGGGGACTGTCCCCAGCAGCCTGGCAGCAAGGAAGGCCAAATTCCTCCAGTTCCTCCCAGTCTGAGCTCGCAGAAAAATTCCTGGTCCTGGGAGGAGGCTCAAGGTTTCACCATGAAGCTTAATTCTGCCCTGAGCCTTGGGGTGAGGTTTGGAGGGGAACATAGCAATGTCCTGTGTCCAGTTCTGGGCCCCTCAGCTCAGGAAGGAGATTGAGGTGCTGGAGCAGGTCCAGAGAAGAGCAAGGAGGCTGTGAAGGGATCCAGCACAAGTCCTGTGAGGAAGGGCTGAGGGAGCTGGGGGTGTTGAGGCTGGAGAAGAGGAGGCTCAGGGGAGACCTCATCACTCTGGTGCTGCCTGGCAGAAGATGGGAGCCAGGAGCCAAGGGAAGGGTTAGGGCAGGGGGAACATGGGGTCTGCTGGGGTTTGTCACTCATCCCCTACCTAATCCTGACCCAACCTCCTCCCCTGCTTGCCTCTTTCTTTTTTTTTTTTTTTTTTTTTTGGTTGGTTGGTTGGTTTGGTTTGGTTTTTTTCCTCATTCCCTGGGAAGTTTGGTGCCTCTGGGAAGTGAAGAAGAGCATCTTCTGAGAACCCCAGGCTGCTGAACAGCCCTGCAGCCCCAGCTCTCCCCTTCCTGCCTCCAAAGCTTCTGGATGTGGGATCCTGGTGAAGATCTGGGTTTCTCAGCTCCCTCCAGCTCAGGGTGGGACCAGAACCCCTTGGTCCATCTCCCTCCCTGGTTCTTCCCCCAGCCCATCCGCAGAGCTGCCAGAACCTGCTGGGGACAGGGATTTCCTCGGAGCACCAGGTGGCAGTGTCCGACCGGAGCTGAGCTGAGCCAGCCGGGTGACAGGGACACCCCGAGGTGGCTGCGGGGACACCCTGGCTCCGGGACCCTGTGCCTGGGCTTTGGGGAGCAGGGGACAGCGGGGAGATGGGGATGGGATGAACGAGGGAGCATCCCTGCCCGGGCCAAAGAGAGGGGTTTGGTCAACCCAGCCAGCTTGGGCTGGGCAAGGTGGCTTCCTGCACCCAGAACCAGACCCAGGACTCCAACCCATGATCAAATCCAAGGCTCCAACCCCAGGGTTGACCCAAATCTCCAACCATGATCAACCCCAGGGCTCCAACCCAAGAGGGAGACCCAGGGTTCCAGCCCACCGTCAATCCCAGGACTCCAACCATGATCAAACCCTGGGCTCCAACCCCAGAACCAGACCCAGAGCTCCAACCATGATCATCCCCAGGGTTCCAGCCCACCATCAAATCCAGGACTCCAACCCATGATCAAATCCAAGGTTCCAACCCGAGGTTCGACCCAGGGCTCCAGCCCCAGGTTTGACCCAGAGCTCCAACCAGGATCAACCCCAGGGTTCCAGCCCCAGGGTCAACCCAGGGCTCCAACCATGATCAAACCCAGAGCTCCAACCAGGATCATCCCCAGGGTTCCATTCCACCACCAAATCCAGGACTCCAACCCATGATCAAATCCAAGGCTCCAGCCCCAGGGTAGACCCAAAGATCCAACCATGATCAATCCCAGGGCTCCGACCCAAGAGGATGACCCAGGGTTCCAGCCCACCATCAACCCCAGAGCTCCAACCATGATTAAACCCAAGGCTCCAACCCCAGGGTAGACCCAGGACTCCAACCATGACCAACCCCAGGGTTCCAGTCCAGAATTAAACCCATGATTAAACCCAGGGTTGACCCAGAGCTCCAGCCCACAGTCACACCCAGGGCTCCAACCCCAGGACTCCAACCCCAGGGTCAACCCAGAGCTCCAACCATGATCAACCCCAGGGTTCCAGCCCATGATTAAACCCAAGGCTCCAGCCCCAGCGTTGACCCAGAGCTCCAACCATGATCATCCCCAGGGTTCCAGCCCACCATCAAATCCAGGACTCCAACCCATGATCAAACCCAAGGTTCCAACCCCAGGTTCAACCCAGGGCTCCAACCATGATCAGCCCCAGGGCTCCAACCCCAAGGTAGACCCAGAGCTCCAACCAGGATCAACCCCAGGGCTCCAGCCCCAGGTTTGACCCAGAGCTCCAACCAGGATCAAACCCAGAGCTCCAACCAGGATCATCCCCAGGGTTCCAGCCCATGATTAAACCCAAAGTTCCAGCCCCAGGGTTGATCCAGGGCTCCAACCATGATCATCCCCAGGGTTCCAGCCCACCATCAATCCCAGGACTCCAACCCATGATCAAATCCAAGGCTCCAACCCCAGGTTCAACCCAGGACTCCAACCATGACCAACCCCAGGGCTCCAGCCCATGATTAAACCCAAAGCTCCAGCCCCAGGGCTGACCCAGAGCTCCAGCCCACAGTCAAACCCAGGGCTCCAACTCCAGGGTTCCAGCCCCAGGGTAGACCCAAAGATCCAACCATGATCAACCCCAGGGCTCCAACCCCAAGGTAGACCCAAGGTTCCAATCCCTGCCCACGGGTGGCCCTGGATTCCAGGGTCCCTTCTTGGTGCCCAGAGCTCAGTCTGCCTCACCAGGGTGTTTCCAAGCTCTCTGGAGGCTGTGACTATGGAAAAGTTGCTTTTTGGTCAGTCCTGGAGCTGGACCACTCGCTGCTCCCCATCAGGAGCAGGTCCAGCTCCCCAGCATCCCCCAGGGGGTGTCCTGGCCCTCCAGGGATGCTGGGACACAGGGAGGGATTGTAACTGGAAAAAAAAGAAAAGCAAAACCCCTGAAGTTCATCAGGTTTTATCCTCAGGGTTCCCTCCATGGCTCTCCCTGGGGGTGCTGGAAGAGCCAAGGTCCCTTTCCTGGGGGGACAGGGTGGTGGCACCTGGGGCTGAGCTGCCACATCCCAGTAGGATGGGAAGAGCAGGGGTGTCCCCAGGCTGCTTGTCCTGGCTGGGCTGTCTCTGGATAAAGAGGGAATATGAAGCTTGAGGCAAAGTGCTTCTTGCATGCACCAGATTTATCAAATTGATTAATAATAATAATAATAATTTAAAAAACCACACCATAGATCCAGGGCTTGTTCCTGTAATAGCTCCTGGAGCACGTTGGGTGTTAATCCAAGTGGCTGGTGGTGTCCAAAGAAGCCAGCTTGTGTTTTTCAGGAATTGGAAGAGCTGTCAAGCTCTGTCATTGAGCTGTCAAGGTGTTTAGGACAAAATAATATATAAATATATATAAATAATATAAAATAATATAAAATATAACATGATAAATAAGAAATGACAATAAATAATATATAATATATTAATACTATTAATATAGAATGCTATTGTTAATAATATTAATATATAATAAATGATAATAAATAATATAAAATATATATAAATATATAAATAGACCTTCTGATAATCTACTGGGTAAATATGGGAAGAAAAAGAGGGGGTCTGTGCCTGACTGTAGCTGTCAGAGGGATGAAAACCTTGGGGTCTGGGGGTGTGAGTCTCACCCTAAGGGCTCCCAGCACAAAGTTGGGAAGGGACAATCAGCCCCTCCTCTGGCCAAACTCTTCCCTTCAACTTTACCCACTGGATTTGAAATATTTCAGATACCAGAGCTGCCACCCCATCCCCCTGGGGTGCACATCATGGTCTCCAGGGTTTTTTTGGGGGTTTTTTTTTGCTGCTCAGGTAAGGAAGCTTTACCCATCAGGGTTAAACCTGAAGCACAGGGCTCCTGCAAGCACCTGGAGGAGCCTCTCAGCCCCTTGGGATGGCAGCACAGGGGTCTCAAGTGTGGGACAGAGCTCTGCAGGCAAGAAAATTGGGACAATCTGCTTATAAAGGTCCTGGGGAGGAGGTGGCCAAGCAGGCAGCATCTTGGGCTCAGGTCCTGAGGACACGTTCTGAGTCTGGGTCCAATTTTCTGCAGCACTCAGGGTGGCTGTGGCTGCCAGATTTTTTTTCTCTAACCAAGATTTTCCAAAGCTGGAGCAGGAGAAAACGTTGGTGCTCTGGGAAGGATTGGGTAGAGTTGGGAGCAAGTGGAGCAGGAATCCCTGGAAAAGGCTGAGGTCAATCTAGAAGAGAAAAACCAAGGGGGATGTTTCTTGGATTCAGCTGAATTTCTGCCTCCACCAAGTCCTGGTGGAACCCAAGGGGACTTGGGTCAATCTGCTTGAAACTGCATCTTGTCAGGCCCCTAAATCCATTTGGGAAAATTGGTGGGCTCTGTAGGAAAACAAAAAACCAAAGAGCAGCACATTTTGGTTGAGGTTCTTTATTAAATGAGCCTGGCTTGAAGTCTCCTCTCTGAGAAGAGTGGCTCTGCACCCCCTGCCTCAGTTTCCCCTTTCATCCAAGGGGCTGCAGATCCAACTCCTCCCCTCCAAAGCTCCTCATGGGGCAGTGCCAGGTTCCTAAAGGTTTCTGAGAGCAGAAAAGTGGCTGTGGAAACCCACAGGGAGTTTCCAAGCTTGGCTCTGGGAAGGCAAATCCCAGGTGCTGGGTTTTGCTCCTTGAGTTGGGGGGGATGAGGGCAGATGGACCCCAAGAGGCATCTCCCAAAGGTCAGGACAGTCCAGGAGAGAGGAAGAAGCAACTTCTTCCATTCCACACGCAGGAAAACTCATCTGGAAGGTGGGGAGGGGGTTCTGGGGGTACCCAGGGTGTGTTGGGGATCACCCTGGAGCATCCCATCTGCTCCCTCATCCAACACCTTGTCCTGGTTATCTGCAGTAGGTGGGTGAAAAACTCTGAAATCCCATCAGAAAACTGAGGGTAGAGGTGGGTTCTTGGTCTGACACCAGGCTGGGCAGGAGTTTTACTGAGCTGTTTGCTTGATTCATGATTTTTTATTATTTTCTTTTTTTCCCCTGTGCTTGGCTCCCTCTGCAGCCACCTCCCTCTGCAGTGAGTGGGCAGCAGCAGACTTGGAGCATTTAGGGAAAAAAAAAAAAAAGCCCCTGGAGTTTAACAGGGAGGTTTTTCTCTCTGAACTCATCTGCCATCAGCTCCAGGGTGTGGATTGGATCCCTGGAGCCTGCACAGAGGGATCCTTTCAGCCTCCGGGGGAGTGGGGGGGAAATCTGGGAACAGGCACCAGTTCTTCACAGGCAGAGAAAGGCAGGGACATGCTTGGCATTGCAGTCCCTTGGGAACTGCTGGTATCCAGCTTCTCTGGGGCAGGTAATAGGGCTGGAAGGGTGGAAGAAGCAGGGCAGCCCTGGGGGGGTGGAGCAGCCTTGCTTCATGGTGATGGATGGGGCTGGGGCTCAGAGGGAAGGATGCTGAAGGTGCCCAAGGGTCCTGTGCTGCCCAGTGGCTGCAGGGGATGGAAGGGAAGAGCCCATTTTGGGGCTGGGACAGCACTGGGGGTGCCAGGTTGCGGGAACAGGGAGCATTGGCTGCTCCAGGCCCTGAGGTGCAGCCTTTTCCCTCTGTAGATCCAAATGGACCCCCCAGTATCAGCATCCCTCCCAGAGCAGAGATTGATGCTGCTGCTGCTTTGCTGCCCCATCCCAGGACCCCCCAGGGTTCAGGCTTGTCCCAAATTGCTCCTCAGCTCCAGCTTTCTTCTCTTCTCTTCTCTTCTCTTCTCTTCTCTTCTCTTCTCTTCTCTTCTCTTCTCTTCTCTTCTCTTCTCTTCTCTTCTCTTCTCTTCTCTCTTCTCTTTTCTTCTCTTTTCTTTTTTCTTTTTTTTCTCTTCTCTTCTCTTCTCTTCTCTTCTCTTCTCTTCTCTTCTCTTCTCTTCTCTTCTCTTCTCTTCTCTTCTCTTCTCTCTTCTCTTTTCTTCTCTTTTCTTTTTTCTTTTTTTTCTCTTCTCTTCTCTTCTCTTCTCTTCTCTTCTCTTCTCTTCTCTTCTCTTCTCTTCTCTTCTCTTCTCTTTTTTCTTCTCTCTTCTCTTCTTCTCTTTTCTTCTTCTCCCTTCCCTTCCCTTCCCTTCCCTTCCCTTCCCTTCCCTTCCCTTCCCTTCCCTTCCCTTCCCTTCCCTTCCCTTCCCTTCCCTTCCCTTCCCTTCCCTTCCCTTCCCTTCCCTTCCCTTCCCTTCCCTTCCCTTCCCTTCCCTTCCCTTCCCTTCCCTTCCCTTCCCTCTTCTCTTCCCTCTTCCCTTCCCTTCCCCTTTTTACTTTCTCCTTTCCTGTTCTTTGGGAAGGACCCAGGAGTCTCATTCCCTCCCTGGCTGGCATGTCCTGCCTTTGGTTTGAATATATATTTTTTTAATTTTTTTTTTTTTTTTCAGATCAAGCACGTAATGTGAATAAATTGCCCTCACTTCTCCCTCTGATTATTCACTTTCCCTTATTAAACAGTTGGGTGCTGAATTACTTTTTCTCCTTTCCCAGCTCTTCCACCCTCCAGCTTTTTTCATATCCTTCACACTCGTTATTCTCTGTGGCTTTTAAGGGATTTATTTATTAATTCCAGGGTAAGAAGAGACAGCTCTCTGCTTCTGCTCCCCCCCTGGAGCAAAAGGAGCAGTGACATCTCCTTGGCCAGGGGTGGGTTCCATCCCCTGGGGCTGCAAGGCAAAGCCAACCTCCTGGGGAGGTATCAGAGAGGGCTTGGGGTTTTTTTTTATCCCCAGGGGGTGGAGAAGTGTCCCACTGTCCCTTTATTTGGTTTGGTTTTTTTTTTTTTATCCCCATGGGTTGAAGTATCCGAAATATCCCACTGCCCCTTTATTGGGGGATTTATCCCCAGGGGATGGAGCAATGTCCCACTGTCCCTTTATTGTTTTTTTTTTTTTTATCCCCATGGGATGGAGCAGTGTCCCACTGTCCATTTATTTGGGGTTTTTATCCCCGTGGGATGGAGCAAAGTTCCACTGTTCATTTATTTGGGGTTTTTATCCCCAGGGGATGGAGCAGTGTTCCAATGTCCCTTTATTGGGGGGTTTTATCCCCATGGGATGGAGCAAAGTTCCACTGTCCCTTTATTGGGGGGTTTTATCCCCAGGGGATGGAGCAGTGTCCCACTGCCCCTTTATTGGGGGTTTTATCCCCAGGGGATGGAGCAGTGTCCCACTGTCCCTTTATTGGGTTTTTTTTTATCCCCATGGGATGGAGAAATGTCCCAATGCCCCTTTACTGGGGGATTTATCCCCATGGGATGGAGCAATGTCCCACTGTCCATTTATTTGGGGTTTTTATCCCCATGGGATGGAGCAATGTCCCACTGTCCCTTTCTTTCCCATTGGCTGCATGGGAGGACAAGTCCCCTCCTTGCCTGGTGCCACCTCCAGCCCCAAGCTCCTTGAACCCCTGACCTCAGCAGCACTTCCCAGCCCTGAGCAGCTCATTCATGGTGGGGTTGGAGCTGCTGCTGGCAGCCCAGCTCCTGCTAATCTGGGAATTCTATGCCAGGAAGCACACACCCAGGACAAAGCCTGCAGTGTCTGTACCAGCTCCCCCCAGCAGTTCAGCTGTGCAGCTCAGGGCTCTTTTGGAGCTTTCTGAGACCTCCTCGGGTCCTTCCTTGGACTTTCCCAAGGGTCAGGCACCTGCCTGGGCTGTAGGGTCAGAGCTCGGTCCCCTTGCAGCAGGACAGAGCTCCTGAGTTGCTCTCCCAGCCACCTCCAGGCTGGGGGACATTTCCTAAAATGTGCTTGTGGCATCAGGGCTCTTTTGGAGCTTTCTGAGACCTCCTCAGGTCCTTCCTTGGACCTTCCCAAGGGTCAGGCACCTGCCTGGGCTGTAGGGCCAGAACTTGGTCCCCTTGCAACAGGACAGAGCTCCTGGGTTGGCAGGGGCTGAGTTGCTCTCCCAGCCACCTCCAGGCTGGGGGACACTTCCCAAAATGTGCTTGTGGCATCAGGGCTCTTTTGGAGCTTTCTGAGACCTCCTTGGGTGTAGTGAAATGAGGCAACCAGGTGCCACTAATTGCCAGGTACTGGGCATGAGCTTGTGTGAAGCCCACCTGAGCCTGATTAGGGTAGGCCCCTACTGCACATGAGCAGGATGAGGGGGCCAATAAAAAGTACAGGTGGGCTTAACTCGAGCTCATGCCCACTACCTGGCAATTAGTGGCACCTGGTTGCCTCATTTCACTACACTTGGGTCCTTCCTTGGACTTTCCCAAGGGTCAGGCACCTGCCTGGGCTGTAGGGCCAGAGCTTGGTCCCCTTGCAACAGGACAGAGCTCCTGGGTTGGCAGGGGCTGAGCTGCTCTCCCAGCCACCTCCAGGCTGGGGGACACTTCCCAAAATGTGCTTGTGGCATCAGGGCTCTTTTGGAGCTTTCTGAGACCTCCTTGGGTCCTTCCTTGGACCTTCCCAAGGGTCAGGCACCTGCCTGGGCTGTAGGGCCAGAACTTGGTCCCCTTGCAGCAGGACAGAGCTCCTGGTTTGGCAGGGGCTGAGCTGCTCTCCCAGCCACCTCCAGGCTGGGGGACACTTCCCAAAATGTGCTTGTGGCATCTTATTTCTGCTGGCTGAGCTGAAACCAGAGAGAGAACTCCTTCCCTGACCATCTCAGGGGTGTTTACCCTGGAGCCTGACACTGGCAGATTAACCCCAGCCCTCCCTGTTTGCTTACTGGGTGGGTTGAGCTGGCAACAGACTCTTCCCCTGGAGCCTTTCTGGGTACCACAACTCCCTGTCCTTGACACATCCTTAGGAGCCTTGAGCTCCAAATAGACTGAGCTGCTGAGATTTCCCAAACCAAAGCTCTATATAAGATCCAGGTATTATTAGCAAGCTCCTTCTGCCAGGCCATGTGTCAAAGCCTGGCACAAGGCTGGGAGGTGGTAGGAGGAAGGGTTTGCCTTGGCTGAGGCATCTCAGAGCAGCTTGTTTCAGGGTTCTCTGCCCCTTTTTGGGAAGCAGCTGGGGTTTTCTGATGAATTAGGACTGCCAGAGGCAGCAAGTCATTTCCACAGCATCCCTGCTCGGCGTGGGCCTTGTCCCTGTGGGACAGTGGGAAGTGGAGGCACCTTGGCTGAGCTGCCCTGAGCCCAGGTGGGAAGGAGCTGGGAAAATTCTTCTATTTCAGCCTTTCAGGACAGAGCCAGGCTGGTTGCTTTGACCAGAAATTGCACATTATTCACTTTGTGGTCCCACATCCTGCTGGGGGTATTTTCAGGAGGCTTTTTAGCACCAATGTGGTGCTAGAGCAAGGGAGGCTGCTCACAAACCTGAGAAAAAAAAACTCTGAAAAACTTCTTGTTCTTTCCTGTGCTGCATCCCTCCCAGCTGCTCTGGGACAGCTCTGGCTCTGGGAAGCTCAATCCAATTCCCTGCATCCCCCTAAAGTTTGATGCCTCCTTGTCCTGAGATGCACAGCCTGGCTCTGCACCTTTTCTGGACTCTTTTGGGGGGGAGATGCTGCATGGGCACGGAGCAAAAAAAAAAAAAATCCATGGCAGGTGCCTGAAATTAATTTCCAACCCCAGCTTTCCAAGCCTTCCACAGCTGCTGTAAAGCTGCATTACAAATGTGAGACACTGGGATATTACAACGATACGAGCCGACATAATAGAATATTTAAAATTAAATATTCATTTGGCTCCTCAGCCTGTGAAAGGGAAAGAGCTCTGCTGGCTTCTGTGGACTCACAGTAATTTATTTTTTATTACGACCCATTTGGATGATGATGGGGGGAGGCTGGGAGGCTCGAGGAGCTCACTTCCAGCCTCAGCTCCTGTTATTTCAGGTGCTCTAAAATCAGAGAACAGCTCAATGAGCTGTGCCCCAAATTCAAACCCGCTAAGGATGTAGCCTGGTATCTTTTAAATCCAATCCTGGGCTCTGACTTCCTCCAGGCAGGGCAGCTCCAGACCCTTCTCCATCCCCACAACTCCTTCCCCTCTGCTGCTGCTTTATGGTGGCTGAGAAAGAGATGGGAATTTCACCAACAAAGAGAACTCACAGCCCCACACACCAGACAGGAGAAATATTTGCCAAACAAAGACTCTATTTTCAAGGAAATCCTCTGATTTCTGCATGGAATGAGAGAAATGATTCAAGCCCTGCAGGCAAACAGCCAAGGGAGCTGTGGGTAGGAAATTCTGGTGTCATGGGCTGAGCTGGTCCCCTGTCACCATCAATAGGACCAAGGGCTCCTTCCACCAGCAGCTGTAATTCCTGCTTTACATGTGGGAATTATTTGCATCCCTTGATGGATGTAAGCTACAATTCCACCCGTTTTCTCTTTGCACCCCATCCACAACCCTCCCAGAGAGATGCTTTGGGCTTAGGACCAAGCAGCAGCCACCCAGGGAAAGTCCAGCAGAGCTCCAGAGCTGCTGGGGTGAGGATAAAAGAAAAACCCATGGCCCAACCTCACTGGAGAAATCCAACTCAGCACTTCCAGCAAATGTGTCCTGCGTGGAGCTCCCACTCCCTCCAGCAGCACCAGGGCATTTTGCTTGGTTGGTGCAGGGATTTTGATCAAAGGGAATATCAGTGATTGAAGATTCCTTGGGTGTTAAAATCAAATGCCAGATGCTGAGCTGGCCCCCATTCCTGCACTTTGGCCACAAGAACCCCATGGGGAGCTCCAGGCTGGGCACAGAGTGGCAGAAAGGGAGCTGGGAGTCTGGATTGCCAGGAAGCTGAAGAGGAGCCAGCAGTGTGCCCAGGTGGCCAAGAAGGCCAATGGCATCCTGGGCTGGCTCAGGAACAGCGTGGCCAGCAGGTCCAGGGAAGGGATTCTGCCCCTGTGCTCAGCCCTGGGGAGGCCACAGCTTGAGTCCTGTGTCCAGTTCTGGGCCCCTCAGCTCAGGAAGGAGATTGAGGTGCTGGAGCAGGTCCAGAGAAGAGCAAGGAGGCTGGGAAGGGATCCAGCAGAATTCCTGTGAGGAAGGGCTGAGGGAGCTGGGGGTGTTGAGGCTGGAGAAGAGGAGGCTCAGGGGAGACCTCATCACTCTCTCCAACTCCCTGAAAGGAGGTTGGAGCCAGGGGGGGTTGGGCTCTTTTCCCAGGCAACTCTCAGCAAGACAAGAGGGCACAAGAGGTCTCAAGTTGTGCCAGGGGAGGTTTAGGTTGGACATTAGAAAGAATTTCTTTCTGGAGAGGGTGATCAGACCTTGGAATGGGCTGCCCAGGGAAGGGGTGGATTCTCCATCCCTGGAGATATTTCCAAAGAGCCTGGATGTGGCACTCAGTGCCATGGGCTGGGAACCACGGGGGGAGTGGAGCAAGGGTTGGACTTGATGAGCTCTGAGCTCCCTTCCAACCCAGCCCATTCTAGGATTCTATGATGATAAAGCAAACCCTGCTTTCCCAGCAGGAACACCCATTATATCCCAGCTGGAAGCCCCAGGAGGTGATTCCACACTGCATCCCTTGCAGGATGATTTTGTTCATCACCTGCACCAAGCTCCAGGGACACCCTGGCTGGGTTTCCAAGCCATCAGCTGCCCAGTTCCAGTTGCCTTCCCCCAGCCCCAAGCCCCAGCTTGCAGAAATCATGGTCCAGCCTCTCCTCTGAAGCAGGCAGGAGGGAGCTGCCTCTGCTGCAGCACATAAAAGAGCCTTGGGGTCTATTAGTGGTATATAAAATGCCAAATAACGTTACCTATCATTTTTAAAGCCAGTTTCGCTCCTGCAAATAAAATACCTCTATGGTTCTTTTTTTTCTTTTTTTTCTTTTTTTTTTTTTTTTTTTTTTTTGAGCTTTTCTTTACCAGCTATAAACTCTGCCCAACTCTTCCTCGTCCCTCTCAGCTTGTGACTGCCTTGCTTTATGGCAAGGTCACAACCTCCTGATTGATTTATAGGTGAAGTCAGTCAGTAAACACTCACTCCCACCCTCTCCAGTCCCTTCTCCCACAGCTCGGTGGCCGCCGAGTGACTCAGCAGCATGGAGCACAGGGCTGACTAACTCTTCCCTTTGCAGCAAACAGGGATTTCGGGGCTTTCTTCAGTCAATCCTTGCCTCTCTGCCCCAAAAAACCTCCCTGGTGATGTGTGAGGATGTCCGGGTGTCCCAGCACCTCCCGCACGTATCCTGCTGGGAAGAGAGGGATGCACAGGGATCCTGCGGGCTGGGAGCAGGCACAGCACCCACCTCCCTCCTCCTTTTTTTTCCAGCTCACACCCAACGAGTGGCATTCGCAGAACTGGCTGCTGCCGGTGCTTTGAAACCAGAGCTCAGGCTCAGGTTTGTCCCATCCTCCAAGGGTTGGTGTTTGGGTTGTGGTTTTTTTTTCCCCAGCACCTTTTGGAGTCCCGCTGTGGGGTTGTCCCATCGGAGCTGGTGGCTTGGTTTGTAGCCAAGATAAAGGAGATGGATTTGGGAGCGAGGATGTTCCTTACTCAAAGGATCCAACTCTTTGTAGCTTTCCTTTTTCTCTCTTTGCTGGGCAAATCTGAAGCTGGAAGAAGCCAAGAACCCTATTCTTAGATCCAGCAACACCCAAGGGGACCCACCCAGGGTGGGGGAGCCTTTAAAGGGGAGGGTGCCAGGGAGGTCATTCCCATGGACGGGGAAGGGAGTTTCCTCCTGGCAGGCTGGGTTGATGGAGCTCTGGGATTGATGGGGTCTCTGGAACCTGGGCACAGCTCACCCTGGAGGGGTCTTTCTTTGATAAGCAGTTGGTGGAGCTGAGATTTGCTGCCCTGGGGGAGATGCTGGAGGGATTGGAGCCTGGCCCCGAGCTGCCTGGTAAGCCAGGCTGTCATTCAGCAGGAAAGCATGTGGTTATCTCAGCAAAGGCTGTAATTAGGCTGCTTGGCACCAACTTGCCTCAAAAAGCCAGGCAGGAGGGAAGAACCTCAGCTCAGCCATTTTATATGAAACCTGACAGGGAGAACTGGAAGCCAGGGCAGGGCTGCAGGGGGGAGGCAGCTCCTCTGTGCTTTGTCCCTTCTCCTCCCCCCCTGTCCCTGAGTCCTTCAGCCCACCCCCACCCCAAGAAGAGCTGGGCTGGCTCCAGTAATGGTTCAAACTCTTTCAGAGCAGCCTGGCAGAGCATCCCAGTCCCCTCCAGCCCGCAGGCAGTGGGATGGCCCCGGAGCCCGTCCCGCCTCCAGCAGCACTGGGGTGGGCATCGTGCCCGGGCCGTGCCTGCAGTGAATTTCCCCTCCGGGCTCTGATAAGATGAGTTGTTCATTCATTGCTGAGTGTTGACCACAAGCCAGGCCAGAGGGCTTGTATGGCCCTCTTGAAGGGAGAGGAAATGCTGCTTGGTTTGGTAATCCATCTCGTAAAGAGCTCCTGAAAGACGAGGCTGTGTTGCGGGCTCCTGCTTTGCAAACAGAGCCCTCGGGGGTTTCTTCAAGGCCTGGGATGTGCTGGTGTCATCCAGTTCCATCAGCACCCAGGGGAGTTTTGGAGCTGGGGGTTGCTCTTGAAAAATCTGGCAGGGATGAGGACCCTGGGAGGCAGCCAGGTCTGGTTTGTGCTCTGCTGAGCAAGGAGGGTTTGGGGAAGGCACAGGGGGAAAAGGAGGATGTGGTGGTGAGGAGCCAGCAGTGCCATTAGTGATGCTTTCACTACAGGTGTGACTGTAGTGGGCACCAAATCAGCTGGTTTGGAGTGAAAGAGTTGTGCAAGCACGGGGGAGTTTGTATGGGGGCTGCACACAGGTCCTGAGCAAGGTGTGGGGCAGCATCTGGCCTGCCCAGGCAGGGAGGGTCGGGGAATGGAAAACCTCTAATAATGCACCAGATGGGCTGGGAAATGGGAAATCGTGGAGAAATGGGAAAAAATGGGCAATGGGGCTCTTCCCACCCCTGCTTAGGCCCTGCCACCAGCTGCTGGACTGGCCTAGGGGTAGGGCTGGCAGCCCCAGCCCCTGCTCCACCCCACAATTAACCCGTGTTTGCTTATTAGGGAAGCCACCAGCCTGTGCAAACACTGCCATTTGCTTTTGATAAAGTGCAGGTAGGGGAAGAAAAAAAAAAAGAAAAAAAAAAGGAAGAAAAAAAACCCCCAGAAAACCACAACCAAAAAACCCTGGTGGCCATGAGGTGTGGCCAGGCTGCTCACCTGAATCTGGGTCCCCCTGGCTCTGGGCTCCCAAGGGCCAAGGCCCAGGAGTCCCTCCCTGCCCTGAGCTGGTTCCAGTGTCCCCTTGCCAGGCAGGTGGCTGTCCCCAGCCCCTCAGCTCTCCAGACAGCCACAGCCTTTGTCCCAAACTTGGCCGTGTGTCGCTCACGGCAACTGCTAATTGTTCTCTTGTTCTGTACTATATTTAATTCCCCACTATTATTTTTTCCCCTTTTAATCATAAAAAGCCTAAATTTCCCTCGGGGAAGGTTATTGGCTCAAGTGTGGAAATATACCTGCAACTTGCACAGAGCTGAGCCACGGGGGCATTGGCTGTATTTTTAAACCCAAGTACAAAGTGTCTTCCATGCCAGAATCACTTAACCCTTTATGGGAAGGGGGCTGGGGGGAACCTGGGGGGGTCCTTCCCCTCCTCTCTGCTCCCACTGCCCATCCTCAGGGTGGAATACACCCACCCGTGGGCTTGCTGGGCTGTGGGACTGAAAGGATTCATCTGGTTTTGCCCTATTTTGCCTTCAGCCTCCACCTCCTCGCCCCGGGAGAGGGGTTGGGGGGGGTGAGGCCAAGGTGTGGGCATCCTTAGGGGTCATCCCGAGCTGTGTCCCACCAGCATCCTCCCCTTCCCAAGCCCCCTCCTGCAGGGATGGAGGTTCTGCGAGGTAACCCGGAGCCCCAATACCTTTGAGGATGTGGGCCAAAGTCATCGAGTCTGAGAGCTATTTTTGGGGGAGCGGGGCTGCTCCCCGGAGACCGATGGCACAGCCAGAGTCGGGGACGGCCCGGCGGCTGCGGAGGCAGAGATGGGACAGGCAGGAGGGAGCTGCTCCTCTGCTCCGCAGCTTTCAGCAACTCGCCCGAGGGGGTTTCAGCCCTGCCAGACCTTCAGTTGCCTTTCAAAAGGCTGCCGAGAGGCAGGGGAGGGAGGAGAAGATTTGGGGGTTGGGTTGGCTGCTCAAGCAGAGGGGATTTGGGGTCTTACACCTTCTGCACCAAAGGAGCAATTTATTTTTTTTTTCGCCCAGTGGTAGTTACTCTGGGCTGTGAAATCCTCACCCAGAAGGAGAAAGAAAGTTGAAACAACCCCCCACACTCCCCCTTTTTCTTTTCTTTTCTTTTCTTTTCTTTTCTTTTCTTTTCTTTTCTTTTCTTTTCTTTTCTTTTCTTTTCTTTTCTTTTCTTTTCTTTTCTTTTCTTTTCTTTTCTTTTCTTTTCTTCTCTTTTCTTCTCTTTTCTTTTTTCTTTTTTTCTCTTCTCTTCTCTTCTCTTCTCTTCTCTTCTCTTCTCTTCTCTTCTCTTCTCTTCTCTTCTCTTCTCTCCTCTTCTCTTCTCTTCTTTTCTCTTCTTTTCTCTTCTTTTCTTTTCTCTTCTCTTCTTTTCTTTTCTCTTCTTTTCTTTTTTTCTTTTTTTCTTTTTTGATAGCTGTAATCTGGGGTCAGTCCTGGCCCAACTCTGCTGCTCTCAGTGGGGTGGTAGGATGGTGCAGCAGGGTGAAAGGCACCATACAGCCCTTGGACAGGCTTTGTGTTCCCTCTGTGGGCAGTGGCAGGGTCACAGCAGCAGGACAAGGGGACAAACTTCCCTCCTGGCCAAAGAATCCCCCTCTTCTCTGGCCCAACAGCAGCCTCCCTGCTCCCAGCTCTGCTCACGCACAAGGGACTGAGTGTCTCCCTTCCTCCTCCTCAAACAAAGGAGCCTACAGTTCTTTTTCTCCTTCTTCCAAGTGGCTTCACCCTTGAGTTCCCAGGGATGCTCAGGAAAACCCATGCAAGAAACAGCTGGGGACCTGGCAGGACACTGGGGTGCTGCTTGGGTACCACTCCCCAGTCAGCATCCCTGCTCCTCGGGCTCTCCATCACCCATGTATTTGCTCCCAAAGCATCTGGAGAGATTTAAAGCCCTGGGAGAGGACTCTGACCCTCGTTGGAGGGTCTGAGCAGGGTTGGGAAGCCAACCCCAACCCGTGTCTGGGAGCTCTGGCTGCCAAGGGCCAGCATGGGAAGGGCAGGGAGAGTTTTGCATCCAGAGCTGGGGAGGTGGGAGTGAGGGCTGGGGAGGGAGGTGGCTCCACAGCTTGAGTAAAAGAGCAATTTCAGCATGTGAAAGGAATTTGGCTCCCACCCTGGCAAGGATGGAGGTTGTGCTTTAGGGATAGGGATGACTGCTGCTGCCCTGACTCACCGGCTGCCTCCCCACAGCCGCTTCCTCTCCGGGTGGCAGAAACTCCCAGTTTTTTTCTTTATCACGTGCCTTAAAGTAGGGGGCAAGGAAGGAAACGTTCTTATTTTAAACTCCTCTCTCTCTCTCTCGGGAGCCTGGGAGAGGGAGGGCTGGCAAAGCAAGGTGGCCACCCCACTGCACGTGCTCCTGAGTGTTCCCATGGCCTTGGACTCACCTGGGGGCTGCAGCTTGGTGACAGCTCCAGGACATTTTGGGCTCTGCAGAGCAGTATTTTGGGGACTGAGCCCTTGCACAAAATGATTCTGCAAGTTGAGAGCAGCCCAGAGCCCCTGGGCAGAGAAGGGGACACATAGGGTGGGGAAAGGGATGGTCATAGGTACAACGAGGGGAGCTGAGAGCAATGGAGCCACAGGAGAACTTTATTTTATTTTTTTTTTTCTCTTTTTTTTTCTGTCTGTGCTGCTGCTTGAGTGTTTGCAAACCTTGGCTGGCTAAAGCTGGGGATTTGTGCCCACCACAGAGACAGAGCTGCTTGTCCAGGGAGCTGGAGGGTAGGGAGGGTTTAATCCAGGCTCCAGCTGGGCAGGAGGATTTGGAGCCATCGTGTGCCCATCCCCAGCCAGGTGCAGGGTAGGCAGGGGTGCACCCCAAAATATTTTGGCTTCCCCATCCTCATCTAAGCTGGATGTGGTTCCACCACCCTGGTGCAGGGTCCTGCCACGGGGTGGGATTCAAGAGTCTTCAATAGGTTTCAATTTGCTGCTCCTTGTTCCCCCAGGTGGGAGAAGCCAGACCTGACTCCTGCTTGTTTAGTGCAGAGGGGTTTGGGTTTTTTTTTTTGGGTTTTTTTTTTGCACTTCCAGAGGATTTTTTGCTGCTTGGTGCTCTGCAAACACAAACCAACCCTGGGGCTGAGGGAGGAGGGGTGGATGGTGTGGGCACCATCATGGGCACAGCTCAGCTGAGATGCCACTTGTGCCAGATCAGAGGGGTTGAATTGTGCCCAAAGTTTTGGTCTTTGGTTCCTTGGGGGCTTTCTGGGTGTTCCTGTTGTGAAACCTTCATTTGCTTGAACAGCAGCAAGTTTTTTTGTTTTTTTTTTTCTCTTATGATCTTCTCTTTTCCCCCCTCTGTTGCCCTGAGATAAAGGCTTCTAAATTTGTCCTGTGCTGAAAACTCAGCTAATCCTGATGGACCTGAATTCGCATCTCCCCCGGAGGAATTGCACTAATTTTTTTCCCTTTGTTCTGCCAGGGGACCTGTCCGTTTCCTAGTGGAAAAAAAATATATCACTATTTAGGGCAAGGTTTATATTCCTGAAACCTGTGTGTTTGTTTGCGAGAAAAGAGGACAGGAGGGAAATAAATGAGAAAAGCATCATGCTTTTTTTTTTTTTTTTTTTTTCTCCTTTTTTTTTTTTTTTCTTTTTCCCTTCCAGTATTGTTTTTTCAGCAGGCAAGTTTTAATTAAAGCAAGGAATTAGGGCACCTGTGCTGTCCAGAAGATGCTCTGAGGACACAGTCCTTTTCCACCAGGGTTATACTGGGAGCCTGGAGCTGCTCTCTCAGCCCCGAGGTTTTGAGTTGGCTCTGGAAAGGCTCCTGCAGGACCTGGGTGGAATTAGGAGGGGTTGGGAGACACCTGCCTGCTCCCAGCTCGGGGTGGGTGATGGGTGGGTTGGGTGCTGGTTTAGGACACACAGGTTTAGGGGAAATTATGTGCGTTGAATTGGGGGAGAATTGGGATGCTGGGACAGGGACAGAGGAAGGTGAGAGGAGAGATGGAGCGGGTCCAGTTTGGGAGTGGCTGGCTGGCAGGAGGCAGCTGGGCTAACAGAAGCCACCAGTGCTCACCTAGGGCAGAAAATTCCAGCCGGAGCCGCCGCGTCCTCATCCCGGGGCTTTCCCAGCTCCGCCTGGTGCGGGATCCCTGAGCCTGTCCCGGGGTGGGGACAAGGACAGGGAGGGGGCTGTGGTGTCCGGTCCCGCTGCAAAGTGAGGAGGAGGGGGAGGAAGCAAAAGGCGAGAGCAGGACCTGGGGTGGCAGGAGAGGGGCTGAGTGGGACAGGGATGGGTTGTAGGAACCGGGGGTCTCGGTTTGCCACGGGAAAAAAAGGTGCGAGGCGAGTGGGCAGGTCCCACGGACCCCCAGGCCCCCATCGCGGGCTACAGAGCCCCCTCTGCCTTTCCCCCAAAGAGGGGCTCGGTCCTGGGGGCAGAGCACCCCAGAGGGCCCGGCTGCCCGTGGAAGGGAGGGGGGGAACCCACGGGATGGGGGTGCGTGGGGCTCCAGGGGGTGCGCGGCTGCCCCCGGCCCCGGCTGCCCCACGGCGGGAGGCGGGGAGCGGAGGGTGGGGCCTCTTTTCGGGCATCCCCCCCCCTCTACCCCACCCCTTTCCACCCCTCCCCAGGCAGCTCCGGTTCTCCTCCCAGGCCAAAAAATATTTGCATGCTTTTTCGAGCAGGACTTCCTGATCGCTCTCCATTGGCTGCAGGTAGCAAGAGACGGAGCCACGGACAGCCGGACAGAGCTCATGCAAACCTCCAACTGAGCTTCATATCAACCCCCCCCACCCTCCCCCAGCTCTCGGCCTTCCTCCTCCTCCTCCTCCTCCTCCCCCGGCTCCCTTCCTGCCCAGCACATGTAAAAGTTCTGCTCGGGGCTCCGGCTGCTGCCCCGCTCCCTTTTGCTGCTCTCAGGGATAAACCCCCCCTAAAGCCCGGAGCAGGGTGTCCGTCCCCCCCCTCCTCCTCCTCTTCCTCCTCCTCCTCCTCCAAGCTTCTCTCGCCCCATGGTGGATTTCGGCCCGGGAAGGTGATTTGGGGAAGAAAACGGCGTTGAGCCGGCTGGAGAACAACCATGAATGAGATGTCAAGTTTCCTGCACATCGGGGACATCGTCTCCCTGTACGCCGAGGGCTCCGTCAATGGCTTCATCAGCACTTTGGGGTGAGTGAGACCCTTCTTGCTCTGCCCCACAGCCAGCCCGGGCCCTACAGCATCTGGATGGGATGGGAAAAGGGTGCTGAGCTTTATTCCGGAGGGGAAAGAGAATAGAAAGCTCCGGGTTTTACAGAAAGGAGGGGTGCTGGGTGCCTCCGGGCTCTCCTCTGATTCCCCTCGCTCCCAGGGGTAGGATGGGCCCTACAGCCCTCCCTTTCCAGCAGCCCTGGGTAAAAATTGTCCCCACGCCTCCCCCCATTCGGGGCTGGGGGAGATGAAAAAGGCTTAAGCAGCTTGAGGGCTCAGTGGGGTTTGGAGAGGGTTGTGTGTGGTGGGGCAGGCAGGATCCCTCCTGGGAGAGGGGTGATGAAGTGCTCCCAGCCCTGTCCAGTGTGCTTGGAGGCTGCTGTCCCCTGGGACGGGCAGTGCTGGCTCTCACTGCCCCCCCTCCAGGGTCCTGGTGGCCAGCAGCGTCACTGCAGGGTCACCAACATATGGGTGCCCACGGCCACTGGGTGCTGCTCAGGGCTGGGGGGACCATGGCAGTGCTGGGGCCGGGCTGAGCTGATTCCTTGGAACCCCCTGGACATGTCAGCACGGGTGAGGGGCAGGCAAGAGGAGAGTCTGGGGACTTGTCCCTCGTCCCTGCTCTTTCCACCCAAGCCAACAGTGTTGCTGAAGCAGCACCCGGGCAGAGCCAAGCCAAGATGCTGCCCTTCTCCATCTATTCCCTTCTTAATCCCACAGGGTGTGGGGAGAGGCTGCATCCCCACCGTGGTGAGGGCTCTGGGGGGGTTCTCAGATACCCCCAGGCACAAATAGTGGTTGTTTTGGGTTTGGGTTTTTTTTTTTCCTTCCCCCAAAGCAAGGACCCAAACCTTGCCCGCAGCGCCAGGCGGGTGGACGTGGGGCTGTGCCAACTCTCCTGCCCCACGCCGTGTGTAGGAGAGGCTGAGCTCAGGCAGGAATGCTGACTTGGATGGGATTCCTGGGGCAGGAGCTGCCCAGCTCTATAATCTGTGCTGAATGCACTTGCTCCCACATGCCTATGTATAACCCCAGCCATACATACCTTCGCCCACACGTGTTCGTGCACCCACTGCTGGGCTTGTGCAGCCCCTGGGGTAATGCCCACCCGAGCTCCCTCTTGCAGGTTGGTGCCCAAAAATGGGTTCAGACCTGGCATGAAATCCCTCTGGATGCAGCTGGATGGTGGCAGGCAGGAGGTTTTGCACCTGTGAGGTGCAGCCAGGCCGTGCCCAGCTCTCCCTGGAGGGGGTGGGTGACATCCCCATGGTCCTTTTTGGAGAGGTCCACAAAGGGGCTGCAGCCTGGGCAGCTCAGTGCTGAGCACCCCTCCAGCCTGCCTGGGAAATGGGGGCTGGAGGGGGTTCTGCTGGGCCCCAGCACTGGGTATTAACCCACACATCATGTCCCAGTGCCTCCCTGGGTGCTGAATTAAGAAGCATTCAGACTCTTTGGAGCTCAGATCCCTTTGGAGATCTGGCCCCCAGCTCCCCCTTTTTGCCCTGTGTTTCTCCAGACTTCTTTACAAGCATCTGAAGAGCAGGGTTTACTTGGGGAGCCTCTTCTCCCAGCCCCCTGCACCCCTTTAGCTGAGCAGCCCCCATTCTCCTGGCATTTTGCTTTCTCCAGGTTGTTTCCCCCCTGCTGAAATTGTTTTCCCTTGTTCCCCATGACCTGGGAGACCCAACCACACCTTAAATCACACCTGTGATAAGGGACTGGGTGACTCACTGAGAGTGCTTCTCCCCAACCCTCCTGAACAGCTTGGGACCTTATTTAGCTCATTTGCAAGGGAAATAGCTCTGCCAGCCCCGTGCCCAGCAGAGCACCTGTAGGAAGGGTTCTCCCCATCCTTCCTTGCAGAGGGATTAGTTTTGGGATTGCTGAGGGTCTGCAGGGGATCCTCTGTTTGTATGGGATGATCTGGGGTGTCTCCAGGTGCTGGTCACAAGTGTCACACTAAGGGATGTACCCAGGTGCTGTGACATCCCTGTGCCAGCATCTTGGCAGGGCAGTGAGCTCCTCCCAAAAGGGGTCTCTGGGGTGTCCTGGCTGATGGAGGTGTCAATGTCAACTAAAAACCAACCTGATGATGCTTACAGGTGGTTGTGGGGCAGAGAAGGGGCTCAGCCAGGGTTAAACTGGTGGGCAGAAGATTCCCAGGCTTTTAGCAGCTTTCCTCCAGCACCCCTTGGCTGTGTGGGGGTTCCTGGGGGCCAGCCCAGTCCTAAACTTTGCCAAGCAATGAGATGCCTCAGCAGGGAGGAAGAATCCCACCCTTTATTCACCCCCAGCCACGATTTCTTATCTTTTCAAGAGCTTTCCCTCTGGCTGAGGATGATGAAGGGGTTGGTGGTGGAGCTGGGGGCAGCCCTGCAGCCTTTACTCCCAGCATCTCCTTTTCCCCCCACCCCAAATCGCCCCCTGGAAGGCCCCCGGGTACAACCCCTTCCTCCCTGCAGTGGGCGTTTGTTTTTTTAGGAGGAAAAACATCCCGCCGGAGGGTGGGGAGTTGCTCCTGTGCTCTCCAGCGCCGGGCTAGGTGGGGGAACACCCATGCAAAATATCCAACCCAGCAAAAAAACACAAAAAAACAACAACAATAAAAAAAACAAACCCGAAGGCTGCCCAAAAGGAGGAGGGGAAGGCAGGGGAAGGGGTGTTTGGGGCATCGCTGGTGCTGTTGGTTTCATCCCTGGGCTCTGCTGCTCAGCACCCCGGGCAGGACACGGTCCCCTGGGGGAGATGGGGAAGGGGGGACACAGGGTGGGGGGTTCAGAGATGCCAAAAGTGGTTTCTGGGACACGGGAAGGTGCCCAGGAGGAGCTTTTGAGGTGGAGGGACCCGAAGGTGGTTTGGTTTTTCCTCTTGGATTTGAGGCTGGCTGGGAGGTGGGGAAAGGGCTCTGCAGGGCTGCCCTGCTGCTAATTCGAGGTGTCCAAGGAAATGGGAGCTTGGAAGAAGCTGGGATGGAAGCAGGGGTGTGGGGCAGGGATGGGGGGCTGAGCAGCAGCTTCTTCAGGGCATCACACCCCAGTGAGGAGACCTGGGGTGGGACTATGGCTGGGAAGAGGGAACTTTTGTGGTTGGGGTCTGGATTGAGGGGAACAGGAGGATGTGGGATGTGGGGGGTGCCCTGTGGGGACCATCCAGGCACAGCCAAGCTGGGAAAGGAGCACAGAGACCTTGATTTGGGGAGCTTGGAAGAAGCTGGGATGGAAGCAGGGGTGTGGGGCAGGGATGTGGGGCTGAGCAGCAGCTTCTCCAGGGCATCACACCCCAGTGAGGAGACCTGGGGTGGGACTATGGCTGGGGAGAGGGAACTTTTGGGATTGGGGTCTGGATTGAGGGGAAGAGGGGGATGTGGGGGTGCCCTGTGGGGACTACCCAGGCAAAGCCAAGCTGGGAAAGGAGCACAGAGACCTTGATTTGGGTTCTGCTCTGGGGTGATGGATGGAGTGAGGATGTGAGCCCTGGAGGACACCCGGGTGTCCCCATCTTATCTTGCAGCCCTGATAAGCCATATGGCTGGAGAGGAGCAGGGATGCAGTCTGAGCCAGGGTGATGTCCTGCCCTGTCCCTGCCATCCCCAGGGGACTCCCAGGACCCACTGGGGGTTTGCAGAGGGAAAGGGCTGGTGGGAGTTGGCTGCTGGAGGTGAAACAGCACCTTCCAGAGCTGTAATTGTGATTGCAGGTGGATTTGCAGGGTGGAGCTGCTCAGGCAGCTGGTTAAAGGGTAACTCCAGCTCTGCTGGGTCAGGATGAACCCGGCTCTCTGGGGAGGAGAACCATGCCAGGGCCAGAGCAGCTTCTTCCTCCTGGGGCTGGGAGAGAGGTGGGGGGGGAAAGCTCCAATTTTGAGTTTACTTTATTCCTCCCTGCCATTAAAATCCCAACTTGCAGGGGCTGAGCCATGCCCAAGAATGAGCCTTCCTCCTCCTCTTCCTCAGCCCCAGGGCTCGTTGGGCTTTGTGGCAGGGTGTTCCTGCCTGGTCTGGGACTCCCCTTCTCCCAGAGCATCCCTTCCCCTAGAGCATCCCTTCCCCCCCCTGTACCTCTGGACCAGAGAGTGCTGGGGGTCCCCTCAGCATCGTGTGTGCAGCAGCTGAGGAAGCAGCCCCACACCCCTGCTTCCATCCCAGCTTCTTCCAAGCTCCCCAAATCAAGGTCTCTGTGCTCCTTTCCCAGCTTGGCTTTGCCTGGATGGTCCCCACAGGGCACCCCCACGTCCCCCTGTTCCCCTCAACCCAGACTCCAACCCCAAAAGTTCCCCCTTCCCAAGCACTTCCAGCCATAGTCCCACCCCAGGTCTCCTCGCTGGAGAAGCTGCTGCTCAGCCCCCCATCCCTGCCCCACACCCCTGCTTCCATCCCAGCTTCTTCCAAGCTCCCATTTCCTTGGACACCTCGAATTAGCAGCAGGGCAGCCCTGCAGAGCCCTTTCCCCACCTCCCAGCCAGCCCCAAATCCAAGAGGAAAAACCAAACCACCTTCGGGTCCCTCCACCTCAAAAACTCCTCCTGGGCACCTTCCCGTGTCCCAGAAACCACTTTTGGCATCTCTGAACCCCCCACCCTGTGTCCCCCCCCTCCCCATCTCCCCCAGGGGACCATGTCCTGCCCGGGGTGCTGAGCAGCAGAGCCCAGGGATGGAACCAACAGCACCAGCGATGTGTCCCGTGTCCCCTCCTCTTCCTCAGCCTGGCTTGGCCTGGCAGGGAGCAGCACATCCACGTCAGCCCCCATTTGGCTGCTGTCCCTGGGGGTGTCCAACCTCTCTGGATTCCAGTGTTGGATGAGCTGCTTTTCCCTGACCTCAGGGGAAGGTTCTGCCTCAGGAGAGTCCAAGCACCCTGGGCCCCTGGCCAGGGAATCACTTTGTGGTGATTTTTTTTTTTTTTTTTTTTTGTCCCCAAGCCCCTCTTCATGTCTTGCCATGGCTTAAAACTACCCAGCTGCTCAGCAATGCTTCACTGGGCTCATCCTTCACAGGACCTGAGCCCTTGTATTCCTGAGAAGTTGAAGGGTGAAGTTTTCCAGCTTCTCCCAGGTTTTTCCTCCGGGTGCTTGGGTACCAGCAGCCCCTTTTTTCACCAAGACCTGAGAAATCAGAGCCATCCTCTGCCTGCCCAGCATCACTTGGGCCAGAATCGCTCTGTGCTGATTTTTTATTTTTTTTTTCCTCCCAAGCCCCACTGGAACCACTTCATGTCTTGCTTAAAACTACCCAGCTGCTCAGCAATGCTTCACTGGGCTCATCCTTCACAGGACCTGAGCCCTTGTATTCCTGAGAAGCTGAAGGGTGAAGTTTTCCAGCTTCTCCCAGGTTTTTCCTCCGGGTGCTTGGGTACCAGCAGCCCCTTTTCTCCCCAACACCTGAGAAATCAGAGCCATCCTCTGCCTGCCCAGCATCACTTGGGCCAGAATCACTCTGTGCTGATTTTTTTTTTTTTTTTTTTTGTCCCCAAGCCCCACTTA
>NC_092446.1:3671478-3716478 GCF_036169615.1 Heliangelus exortis
TAAAAAAAAAGAGTTTTTAAGAGGATTTTCATCTGCTGCTGCCGATCCCGGATCCTGTGCTCCCACCCTGCCCTATCCTGAGCTGCTCTGATCCAGGGATCAACCAGGACCCCACTCCTGAAGTCGGGGTCTAATTTTATTTTGGTTATTTTTTGGTTGGTTGGTTGTGATTTTTTTGGTTTTTGGGTTTTTTTTTTTGGGGGGGGGAATGCCCATTGGGAGCCTGTCGTGGAATAACCCCTCAGTAATTTCCTTTTCTCTCTGATTTCTTTCCCCCTCCCCTCTTCCCAGCCCCGTGTTCAGACACGTCAGGAAAAAAAAATAATAATAATTTTAAAAAAACCAAAAAAACCCCCCAAAAAACCAAATTAAGGGTTTGGAACCCACGGAGGGGCCACCAGGGACCCCAGAACTGCCCCAAAATGTCCCAATGTCCCCTCTGAAGAGGCTCAGCAGGGAGTTTGTTTGTGATTTTTTTGTTTTTTGGGGTTTTGGGGTTTTTTTGGGGTTTTTTTGGGGGGGAATGCCCACCCCCAGCTGGGAGCCTGTTGTGGAATAACCCCTCAGGAATTTCCTTTTCTCTCTGATTTCTTTCCCCCTCTCCAAGGCTCTTCCCAGCCCCGTGTTCAGACACATCAGGAAAAATTAAAAAAATAATAATAATTAAAAAAAAAATAAAAAATAAAAAGCAAATTAAGGGTTTGGAGCCACCAGGGACCCCCAGAACTGCCCCAAAATGTCCCAATGTCCCCTTTGAAGAGGCTCAGCAGGGGGTTTCACCTCTGTGGTCGAGCTCAAACGGGGTGGGAGCTTTTGGGTTTCCCTCTTTTTCCAGCCACCATCGCAAAAAAAATTTAAAAAAAAAAAAATTAAAAAAGAAAAAAAAATAATTTAAAATAAATAAATAAAAAAAAAATTTTAAAAAAATATTATCGGGTGCCAAAATCTCCAAGCTTTGTTGGAGCCTTTCAGGGAGTAAATAACCCCGTGCCTCAGTTTCCCTTCTTGCAAAACAAAGTTTAGGATTGGGACAGGGCTGTCCATGGAAGCAGAGGGGGTTTAGGTTGGGTTTTTGGGGTTTTTTTTTCAGGTTGGTTTTTTTTTCGGGTCTTTTTTCTCTTTTTTTTTTTTTTTTTTTTTTTTTTGGTTTTTTTTCTGGGTTTTTTTCCTTTTTTTTTTTTTTTTTGGTTGGTTTCTTTGTTTTTTGGGGTCTTTTCTTAGGGTTTTTGTTTTGTTTTTGTTTTTTGTGGATATTGTTTATTTTTTTGGGTTTTGTTTGGTTTTTTAGGGTTTTTTTTAGGGTTTGTTTTGTTTTGTTGTTTGTGGTTTTTTGTTTGTTTTGGGGGGTTTTTTGTTTGTTTTTTAGGGGTTTTGTTTGTTTGTTTTCTTAGGGTTTTTTCTTAGGGTTTTTGTTTTGTTTTGTTGTTTTTTTGTGGGTTTTTTTTTTTAAGGTTTTTGTTTGTTTTCTTAGGGTTTTTTCTTAGGGTTTTTGTTTTGTTTTGTTGGTTTTTTGTAGGATTTTTTGTTTGTTTTTTTAGGGTTTTTGTTTTTTGTGTTTTTTGTTTGTTTTTTACGGTTTTTTTGGTTGTGTTTTTTTTTTAGGTTTTTTTTTAGGGTTTTTTTTTTTTTTTAGGGGTTTTTTTTAGGTTTTTTTTTTAGGTTTTTTTTTAGGTTTTTTTTTTTTTTTCCTCCCAGTTTCTCCCAGTTTCTCCCCTGGCAGCCTCATTAAGCCGTTAATAAAACCGAGGCAAGGTGGTTCAGGTGGCCCAGGCAGGGGGAGGAGGCAGCGGGGGTTGCGCGGGAGAGCCCTGAAACCCAAAGGTGAAACTTGGCCCCTGCCCAGGAGCCGCGGCCGCTGAGAACCCGGGCTCTGGGCTTGGCTCTTCCTCGCTCCCAGGTAAAGAAAGACCCAGCCCCGCGGGGCCGCGGCCACACATGGGAGTGATTTTTTTTTTTTTAATTTTTCTTTTTAACTTTATTTTTATTTTCTTTTTATTTTCTTTTATTTCCTTTTTATTTTTTTTTTATTTTCCTTTTTCTTTTTATTTTCTTTTTATTTTCTTTTTATTTTCTTTTTATTTTCTTTTTATTTTCTTGTTTATTTTCTTGTTTATTTTCTTGTTTATTTTCTTGTTTATTTTCTTGTTTATTTTGTTTATTTTCTTTTTTATTTTCTTATTTTCTTTTTTATTTTCTTTCTTTTTTCTTTTTATTTTCTTTTCAATTTCTTTTTATTTTCTTTTTATTTTCTTTTTATTTTCTTTTTATTTTCTTGTTTATTTTCTGTTTATTTTCTTGTTTATTCTTTTTATTTTCTGTTTATTTTCTTTTTATTTTCTTTTTATTCTCTTGTTGATTTTCTTGTTTATTTTCTTTTTTATTTTTATTTTTTGTTTTCTTTTTTCTTTTTTTGCTTTTTTGCTTTTATTTGTTTTTTCTTTTTTCTTTTTTTCTCCTTTTTTCTTTCCTTTTTCCTTTATTTCTTTATTTCTTTATTTCTTTATTTCTTTTTTTCTTTTTTTCTTTTTTTCTTTTTTCTTTTTTCTCTTTTCTTTTTTCTCTTTTCTCTTTTCTCTTTTCTTTTTTCTTTTTTCTTTTTTCTTTTTTCTTTTTCCTTTTTTCTTCTTTCTTCTTTCTTCTTTCTTCTTTCTTCTTTCTTCTTTCTTCTTTCTTCTTTCTTCTTTCTTCTTTCTTCTTTCTTCTTTCTTCTTTCTTCTTTCTTCTTTCTTCTTTCTTCTTTCTTCTTTCTTCTTTCTTCTTTTTTCTTTTTTTTTCTTTTTTCTTTTTTTTTTCTTTTTTCTTTTTTTTTCTTTTTTCTTTTTTTTCTTTTTTCTTTTTTTTTCTTTTTTCTTTTTTTTCTTTTTTCTTCTTTTTTCTTTTTTCTTCTTTTTTCTTTTTTCTTCTTTTTTCTTTTTTCTTCTTTTTTCTTTTTTCTTCTTTTTTCTTTTTTCTTCTTTTTTCTTTTTTCTTCTTTTTTCTTTTTCTTTCTTCTTTTTTCTTTTTTCTTCTTTTTTCTTTTTTCTTCTTTTTTCTTTCTTTTTCTTTTTTTTTCTCCTTTTTTCTTTTTTCTTTTTTCTCTTTTTTTTTTTTTTTTGTGTCTGAAGCTTCCAGGCTACTAATTCAGGCATTATTAGAGTGAGCAGAGCCCTTCCTGCTCTCACCCACTTCAGCTTCCAGCCCTGAGCCAGGGGTCAAGAGACAGAAGGAAATCCTTCCTCATCTCCAGGCTTCTCCTCTCCTGCCGTAATTCCCAAAGCCTGGACCTGGTGCCTGCGTCCTGCAGCCCCCATCCCAGCCTGGGAAAACCAGGGAAATCTGCAGAGCAGGGACAGACTTCAAGGGTTTGGGATGTGAACCCCTCAGGTCCCCAGATGCTTCCAGGAGGCCTTGGATGCAGACAGGGTCAGGAGGGGAGCACCCACAGGCCCGGGAGCACCCACAGGCCCGGGAGCACCCACAGGCCCGGGAGCACCCACAGGCCCAGGAGCACCCACAGGCCCGGGAGCACCCACAGGCCCAGGAGCACCCACAGGCCTGGCAGCTCAGGGTGCTGAGGAGATGAGGAGACACCGGATCCTCTCCTGGTCCCAGGGTGCTCACACCCTGCTGCCTTCCTTCCTTTCCTTCCTTTTTCCTTCCTTTTTCCTTCCTTTTTCCTTCCTTTTTCCTTCCTTTTTCCTTCCTTTTTCCTTCCTTTTTCCTTCCTTTCCTTCCTTTGCTTTCCTCCTTCCCTCCTTCCCTCCGTCCCTCCCTCCCTCCCTCCCTCCCTCCCTCCCTCCCTCCCTCCCTCCCTCCTTCCCTCCCTCCCTCCCTCCCTCCCTCCCTCCCTCCCTCCCTCCCTCCCTCCCTCCCTTTTCCCTTCCCTCCCTTTCTCCCAGCAGATCCTCTCCTTTCTGTGCTGCAGCTGGGCTTTGTCAAGACTTTTTCTCCCCCTGAATTTTCCTTCCCAAATTGCTTGGCTCTTCCCAACAGGAACATTTCTTCTGTCACCACTCCAAGGATTGGGGTCACTCCTCAACTCCTCACCTCATACAAGGCTGACGGGACCCCCCACCAGGCTCAGCCACATCTCCCTTGGGCTCCCAGCACCCAAAGGGGTGGTTGTGGCTTTGGAGAAGCATCTCCCAGTGGTGCCACTGGGATGGGAGTCCTGGAGGAGCACTGGTGGTGCTGGTGGCACTGGGATGGGTAGCCTCAAACTTTGGTGTGTGGGCTGGGGAAGCAGAAACACAGAAAGGGGGCATAGAACAGAAGTTTTACAAATTACTGGGGGTTTAAGAACCCACAAAAGTTGCACAGGACCCACGTGGGCTGAGACAACACCTCCTGCCCCTGGGTGGCACTGGGTGGCACTGGGTGACACTGGGTGACACTGGGTGACACTGGGTGTCTGGCTGGTGGCCACCTGGGGGCTGCAGCCTCATGCCCACCCTCTCTCCCCTCCAGATTGTCTCTTCAAAGTCTGCCCCATGAACCGGTACTCTGCCCAGAAGCAGTACTGGAAGGCCAAGCAGACCAAGCAGGACAAGGAGAAGATCGCAGACGTGGTGCTGCTGCAGAAACTCCAGGTGAGCAGGAGGAGCAAGGGAGCACCCACCCCAGAGTCCCCGTGGACGTTGGTTTGGGTGATGATGCCCAAATCTTCCACTCTGCACGTTCTGGTACCTCTGTGGAGCTCAGGACCTGGCCTGGGTGTTGCTGTCCTCAGGTTATCCCTCTGCTTGGGTCCAGCAGAGGATGGGAGAGGCAACGGAGCCTCGGATCCTGCTGCAGGCTCCTGGGGAGCTCTGTGCCAGGCTCAGGCCAGGCTGTGATAGTGCAGTGTGGCTGCCCCCAGAAGCTGTGGCTGCCCCATCCCTGGCAGGGTTGGAGGTTGGATGGGGCTTGGAGCACCCTGGGCTGGAGGAGGGGTCCCTGCCCATGGCAGGGAATGGAACTGGATGAGCTTTAAGGTCCTTTCCAGCCCAAACCAATCTGGGAATCTGACTACAGCATGATTTTATTGACAAGATAATTTTTTTTATTGACAAGATACTGACAAGATGATTTTATTGCTCTCAGTGCAAAGGAGATGCCCCAGGAAAGACCTGCAGAGAAATATCCAGGAGCAGGGAGAGGAAGAGAGGGATTAATCCTTTTGGGATTAGGGGCATTGTCCACCTGCCTCTCTCCCCTCACCACCATGCTCAGCCTTTGCTGTCTCAGCCCTTTTGATGCTCCTTGTGCAAAGGAGCTGGTGGCAGAGCAAGGAGAGGTGCTCTGTGAGCACAGCACCCAGGGGTGCCTGGCATGGAGAAGGGACCTACTGCAGCCAGGATCTGCTCCAAAGGGCTGGGAAAGAGAAAGTTTTCTCTTGGCTTCCATCAGCTTTTGGAGGAGACCCATGTTAAACATTGCATAATCACCTCAGACAGCTGGCGAGGCCCCAGGGATGATTCATAAAAGCAAAGCTCAGGAGATATTCATTAAATCATCTCAGCAGGCTGCCAGCCCAGCCTCACAGGTCCCCCTGGTTTTCCCTTTTTGGGGTAGCAAAGCCTGATGCAGGGTGTCCCACCTTGGGCTGGAGACGTTGAGACGAGGTTGATGCCTTGGCCAGCTCTGGAAACACCATTTTCCTGCTCTGCTGAGGCTGTAACGTGGAACGTTGACAGCTGTACTGGCCAGGGCTGGCCAGAGAGGCTCATTTCTGAGGCTGCTGGATTGCTCCTTAGTTCAGATACGTCTTCAGGAGATTCTGTCATTTCCTTGCTCCTTTCCGAGGCTCCCGGTGTTGCCCTCTTGGCAAAGGCTCCCGGGTGTCCGGAGCTGAGTGCTTGGGGGGAACCCCGGGCAGGGCAGGAACTCTCTGCAAAACACTGCCACGAAGGCCCTGGATGTCCTGGCAGGACACTGAGCTCCAAGCTGTGATTTATCAACATCTCCTGCTGGCTCCAGACATCTCCCAACCCATGGAGTTCGTCTCCTGAAGCAGGAGCAGCCGGGGCTCCGGCAGGGAGCCCTTCCCAGCCTTCTGCCATGCCCACACCCTGACCTTTCCCAGCTCGTGCTCTTGTGCCTTTGTTTTTAAGTGGGTTTTTAAGTGTTCTTTTAAGTGGGCTGGGTGTTTTCACAGCTGGTGAGTTGCAGGTGCCACTAGGAGCAGTCCCATAGAGGCTTCTCCCAGCAATCCCGATGTTTCCTCATCCTCCCGCCTTGCCCATCCTTGAGCCCCCACCCCAAATCCCTCCGTGGCTTAGGGACAGACCCTGTCCCACCCAAGGGACACTCTGGGAACATCGGTTCCCCCCTGGGCTCGCGTGCTCGGGGCACTCAGGTCCCGTTCCTGGCGTGGGAGGAGCTCGGGTTTGGAAGCAGATGTAGGACCCGCCCCGGTGCCAGGTCCGATCCCGGAGCTGCTCCGTGGAATTGTTCAACTCGCAGCTCTGCATCCCTGTGGGATTCCTTGGCCACGGGGCTCAGGTCCCCACCCGGGTGGCACCCGGAGCTGCGTGGGGACCGAGGGTGAACTGCAGCGGTGAACAACGTGCAAAGGAGTGAAGGGGTTGTGCTGCTGGCAGGCACGGGGGAAACCTGGGCACTCGTGGACCTCCTGCCCCATCCTCCTGGTGTGGAGCTGTGATGCCTTCTGTGCCTTCCTGTTCCTCTGCTCACAAGTGAAAGGGGTGATAGGATGAGGAGGATGCTCTCCCAGTTCCATCACCCTTCCAGTTCCGTAGATCTCAAGGGAAAGGGGGATGATAGGATAGGGAGGATGCTTTCCCAACTCCATCACCCTTCCAGTTCCTCTGCTCTCAAGTGAAAGGGGGTGAAAGGATGGGGAAGGGAGGATGCTCTCCCAGCTCCATCACCTTTCCAGTTCCGTAGATCTCAAGGGAAAGGGGGATGATAGGATGGGGAAGATGCTCTCCCAGCTCCATCACCCTTCCAGTTCCTTAGATCCCAAGTGAAAGGGGGTGAAAGGATGAGGAGGATGCTCTCCCAACTCCATCACCTTTCCAATTCCTTGGATCCCAAGTGAAAGGGGGTGAAAGGATGGGGAAGGTGCTCTCCCAGCTCCATCACCTTTCCAATTCCTTGGATCCCAAGTGAAAGGGGGATGATAGGATGGGGAAGATGCTCTCCCAGCTCCATCACCTTTCCAATACCTTAGATCTCAAGTGAAAGGGGGATGATAGGATGGGGAAGATGCTCTCCCAGCTCCATCACCTTTCCAGTTCCTTAGATCCCAAGTGAAAGGGGGTGATGGGGTGGGGAAGGGAGGATGCTCTCCCAGGCCTATCACTCACCACCTTCCCCATCCCAGCTGTGGGGGAGCACTGGGCTGGCACTGCCCATGCTGGCGCCAGGGCTGGTGGCACACCCTCCCCATTCCCAGACGGATCCCCAGCTGGAGCAAGTTCCTGCCTTGCTCCCTGGAGGTTGACATCACTGCTCTGCCTGCCAGAGCCACCGCACGGAAAAATCTCTGTGGTTTTGGAGCAAGGGGCTGCGAGTGGTGCTGAGCAATCTGCTCTGGGGGCATCTGGGCTGGCAGGGACTCATCCTGCCACACGCACAGCAGCAGGTCTGGACCTGCAGCCAGCTCCGGGCACGGCGCCGTTCGGTCTCGGTGCTGCTGGGAGCCCAAGGTCCCCAGGGCTGAGCTGGGATGTGTTCCCCTGGCCCTTTTGGTGCTCCCCCCTATAAGACCAGCTGGGTTGGTTTGTTGGGTTTTTTTGTGATTGGTTTTTGTTTCTTTTTTTTTTGGTTTGTTGGTTGTTTTTTTGTTGTTGTTTTTTGTTTTGTTTTGTTTTGTTTTTTAATTTCGATGCCGTTTTGACCCTGTCTTGATTTTTAAGTCATGGGGATTTCATGGAGCTGCTCAAGGCCACACCAGGATCCTGGCTGAGCTCTTGGGTGCTGAGGAGAATATTGGAACATTTTGGTTGGGGCACAGGAGGGTGATGCTGATGCTGATGCTGCATCCCAGCCCGTCCCATTCTCCCCATAGCTGAGGGTGCTGGTGACCCCTCTGGGGCTTTCTCCAGGGGGATGAGGAGGGTGCTGCTACACTCAGCTCTTCTCTTTTTGGTGTCCAGCATGCAGCCCAGATGGAGCAGAAGCAGAACGAGACAGAGAACAAGAAAGTGCATGGGGATGTGGTGAAGTATGGCAGTGTCATCCAGGTATGGGTGCTCCCTCTCCCCTCCTTTGGGCTTGACCCAGGGGGGCTTGGGGGGAGATGCACAAATCCAGCATCACTCCTGAGTGCCACCAACCTGGGGACATCAGAGACTGACCCAGGGGGACTTTGGGGGGAGATGCACAAATGCAGCATCACTCCTGGGTGCCACCAACCTGGGGACATCAGGGACTGACCCAGGAGGGTTTGGGGGGAGATGCACAAATCCAGGAAGGGGCTCACAGCATCACTCCTGGGTGCCACCAACCTGGCGACCTCAGGGACATCAGGGACTGACCCAGGGGGACTTTGGGGGGAGATGCACAAATCCAGCATCACTCCTGAGTGCCACCAACCTGGGGACATCAGGGACTGACCCAGGGGGACTTTGGGGGGAGATGCACAAATTCAGCATCACTCCTGGGTGCCACCAACTTGGGGACATCAGAGACATCAGAGACTGATGCAGGGGGGAGGTTGGGAGGAGATGCACAAGTCCAGGAAGGGGCTCACAGGATCGGTCCTGGGTGCCACCAACCTGGGGACATCAGGGACTGACCCAGAGGGGTTTGGGGGGAGATGCACAAATCCAGGAAGGGCTCATAGGATTGGTCCTGGGTGCCACCAACCTCAGGGACCTCAGGGACATCAGGGACTGACTCAGGGGGGCTTGGGGGGGGGGGAGATGCACAAATGCAGCATCACCCCTGGGTGCCACCAACCTGAGGACATCAGGGACTGACCCAGGAGGGTTTGGGGGGAGATGCACAAATCCAGGAAGGGGCTCACAGCATCACCCCTGGGTGCCACCAACCTGGGGACCTCTGGGACTGCCCCAGCACTGCTCACCCCCAGCATTTGCTTTTCCAGCTCCTCCACATGAAGAGCAACAAGTACCTGACAGTGAACAAGAGGCTGCCAGCCCTGCTGGAGAAGAATGCCATGAGGGTGACCTTGGATGCCACCGGCAACGAGGGCTCCTGGCTCTTCATCCAACCCTTCTGGAAGCTGAGGAGCAACGGGGATAACGTGAGTGCAGGCTCCAAATGAAGCTGTGCTGAGGGCTCAGCTCCTTTCCCCCGGGCTCATCCTTCCTCCTCCTCTTCTCATTTTCCTCCCCAGGTAGTTGTGGGAGACAAAGTCATCCTGAACCCCGTCAACGCCGGGCAGCCCCTGCACGCCAGCAACTACGAGCTGGCTGACAATGCTGGCTGCAAGGAGGTACTGGGGGGACTGGTAAAGGGGCTGGTTTTGGGGGTTTTGTTCCGTGGGTTTGGTTTTTTGGTTTGGTTTTTTTTTTTTCCCTTTTTCTTCCTTTGGCCCAGGGATCGTGACCTCCTCCTCTTGCTCCTTAGGTGAACTCAGTGAATTGTAACACCAGCTGGAAAATCAACCTCTTCATGCAGTTCTGTGATCACATGGAGGAAGTGCTGAAAGGGGTGAGGAAGGAGGCTCAGCCAGGACACAGGGGGCTCTGAGGACTTGGCCCCCCCTGCTCTGCAGGGACAGGATGTGTGAGCAGGCTGGGGAGAGAGATCCTGCCTTGAGGATCTTAATTTTAAGGGGAATTCATCTTGGAGAACCAGAGAGCAAGCTAGAGTTGGATATTTTTAGTATCTCCTAGCAGGAGGTATTGGGGAGGGGGGGGAATAAATTACCCTTCCCTTTATTGTATGAAATCACCTCTTGAGGACCATACAAGGCCCACGTAGTAGCAGCAGTGGCTTCTGGCTGTGAGGACAATTTTCAGCTGTGTAGCCCTGCAGCAGGGCTGGCTGTTGCCTGGGAAAGGAACTTTCCCTGCAGAGCTATTGTTTGGGGCTGAGGTCCTCCAGGAAGCAGCTGGGTGGTTGGTGATTGTCAGGATCTTGGGATCTTGCAGCCCCTCACCCATTTATCCCCAGCTTCCCACACCCACTGCATCCTCCCCCACCTAAACATCCCCTAAACACAGCAGTGAGAGGGGTTGTTCCCCCCTCCAGGAGGGTGAAATGGTGAATTTGTGCTCATTTTACAGCCAGGGAAGGAGAAGCAAAGAGAAGTGGGCTGCATAAAGCCATCAGAAGGATGGGAGGGCTGGAGCAGCTCTTCTCTGGTGGCATGATGTGGGGTTGTGCAGCCTGGAGAAGGCTGAAGGGGAGACCTTAGAGCACCTTCCAGTGCCTGAAGGGGCTCCAAGAAAGCTGGGGAGGGACTTGGGACAAAGGGAGGGAGGGATGAGACAAGAGGGAGGGGTTTAAACCTGGAAGAGGTGAGATGGAGGTTGTTCATTAGGAAGAAATTCTTTGGGGTGAGGGTGCTGAGCCCCAGGGTGCCCCCAGAAGCTGTGGCTGCCCCATCCCTGGCAGTGTTGGAGGTTGGATGGGGCTTGGAGCACCCTGGGCTGGGGGAGGTGTCCCTGCCCATGGCAGGGAGGTGACATTGGATGAGCTTTAAGGTCCCTTCCAACCCAACCCATTCCATGATTTTATGATATGGTCAAAGGGAGTGGTGGCACTCTGGAGTGTCCCATGCCTGTGCAAGGTCCCCTGGGTTTGCAGGAGCATTTGTGCAGTCTGGAGCACAGCTCAGGGAGGTGGAACTGGGAAAAGTGATGCCCAGGCTCCTCTGGTCCTGCTGTGCCAGAGCTGGGATCTGGGGTGCTCTGCTCCGGAGCAGGGAGGGGGAATCCCACTCCTTTTACAGGATGGGGTGATCCCAGCAGGAATTGATGGGAAAACCACATCCTTGAGTCTCACCCCCATGTCCTGGTCCAGGGGGATGTGGTGAGGCTGTTCCACGCTGAGCAGGAGAAGTTCCTCACCTGTGATGAGTACAAAGCCAAGCTCCACGTCTTCCTCCGCACCACCCTGAGGCAATCGGCCACCTCGGCCACCAGCTCCAACGCCCTCTGGGAGGTGGAGGTGAGCAGGGAGGGGATGGAGCAGATGTCTGGGGGCTTCTTGGGGGCTGATGGGGGGGTTGCTAAAAGCCACGGGTGTTTCTGTACATTTCCACCTCTGGTAGCCTGAAAGTACAGGGCTTGGGCTTCACAAGAGCCCTGGGAACTGGTGGATGGGTGCTGGGCTCTGAGGAGATTTATTTGTGGATATTTTTGAGATAGGATGGGGCTCTTACCCCCAGTGGGTTTGCCTGGGGTTGAAGGCTTGGAAAGAAGCCAAAAAAACCTATTCCCTGCAGCCTCACCCAGCTCATCCAGCTGTTTAGGTTGGACATTAGAAAGAATTTCTTTCTGGAGAGGGTGCTCAGCCATTGGAATGGGCTGCCCAGGGAAGGGGTGGATTCTCCATCCCTGGAGATATTTCCAAAGAGCCTGGATGTGGCACTCAGTGCCATGGGCTGGGAACCACGGGGGGAGTGGATCAAGGGTTGGACTTGATGAGCTCTGAGGTCCCTTCCAACCCAGCCAATTCTAGGATTCTATGATTCTATGATCCCTGCTTTCCTTCTCCCAGGTTGTCCACCACGACCCATGCCGGGGAGGAGCTGGGCACTGGAATGGTTTGTACAGGTTCAAACACCTCGCCACAGGCAACTACCTGGCAGCAGAGGTAAGGGGGTGAGCAGAGGGACACTGAGACCTTCCATGCCCTCCAGAGCCTGGTCCCATCTCCTTCCAGGCAGTGCCCACCTGGCAGCACCCATGTGGGGGGTGCCTCCACCCCTGCTCCAGTTTGGTTTTGGAGCCATCCTGCCCTGGCCCACCACAACTCCTGCTCACTGGTAGGAGATGTTGTCACCAGGGCTGGGAACATCACCCACATTTGCCTTTTTGCAGGCTTCCCCCCCTCCTGAAATCCCCCACCCCAAGTGTAGGGGTTTGCTTGCCAAGATCGCTGTTCCTGGGGCTTTTCTGGCCCAAGGGGGGCAGGAGGAGGGGAGGTGGTGGCAGGGATTTTCCTCTGCTTGCTCTTTCTGGGCCAATCAACCCTGTACACAACCTCCTGGTTAGGTGGAAACAGGAGATAACTCAACCTGCTGTGTTTAACCCTTTCTGATGAGGTTTTGCCCATCCTTATCCTCTTGCTCCCAGCAGCATCCAGGGCTCTGCTTGCCTGGGGGGAGGGCATGGACAATATCATGGACAAGGCTTGAAAACATCATTTGCCAAATGTTTGGTTTTGGGGTTTTTTTGCTCCTTTTAAAGGCCAGCTCAAGGTCTCCTGATAGAGGCACATAGAGCTTTCCTTACTTAGATAATTTGGATGACACAAATGACCCCAGGACGAAGGAAAAGAGGCTGCAGGGAACAGCAATGTACTGGGGGGGGGGGTCTCAGTGGACCATGTGCTGAAGAAGACAACCAAAGGCAGCCCCCAGGGCCCCTTTCCAACACTGCACGATGAAAACCAGTGCATACTGGGGCTCTGAAATGGCTGCTTGAAACCAGAAGGTGACAAATTCTGCAGAGGAAAGGAGCTGGCGGGTTGATCCCCAGCCCAGCCTGGTTCTGCCCAGGTCTCTGTTGTTTGCTGAGACCTCAACCCCAGGCCTCCAGGGACTGCCATGCCACAGCTCATTTTGCTGCCACGCAGAGCCCTGGGTCTGCTCACCAGGTCCCACCTTGTCCCACTCCTTGGGGACGGATGCCCTGGGGATGGGTCACCTCCTCCAGCCCCACCTGGGCAGGTTCTTTCTGTGTGATGTGCTTGAGGAAGGCAGGAATAGAGATGACAGCCCCGTGTTCCAGGGTTATGGAGGGACCGAGGAGGAGGACTGGCAGCTGTCTTTCATCTCCCTCTTTAACTTTTTCAGGAAAACCCAAGTTATAAAGGAGACGTGGCTGAGCCCAAAGCAGCACCCACGGTGAGCTGTGTGCAGCCTCGCGGGCAGAAATGCTGCTGCTGCTGCCCCCAATCACCAAGCTCTTAGATTCTGCCTGAAAGCAGGGAAATACCCTAAAAAAGAGCCTGCCCCCGGGGGGGGAACAGGTCCTGCTTGGTGCCAAAGCTGCAGCCACAGGCTGTCCCACAGCATCCCCAGCAGCATCCCTCTGTCCTGCTTGCAAGAAGACCCCACCAAAAGCCCTTTGGAGGGGTCCCAAAGCATGTCCAGCCTTCCCCCTCCCTCCCAGCCCCAGCTGGTAGATTTTCAGGGTTGTTTTAATTTTTTTTTTAATTTTTTTTTCCCCCCTTTCTTTGCCGTCGGTGAGGTTTGGAGCAGGGAGGGTGCTTCCTAGCTGAGGTGCATCCCGCAGCGCTTGTGCTCTTGCAGCCCCCTCGGGCATTTCTCCACCCTGCGAGCCTCATCCGAGCACAAAAGCTTCTGCTCCCAGCTCCCTCCCCTCCCGCACCGTGCGGGGAGGGGGAGGACGGGGTTCGGAAGGGCTCAAAGCCACTTTTTTTTTTTTTTCCCCCCCTCCCTTCCCGGTGCAGGGGGGCAGCGGCCGCGCCAGCCGCAGGAACACGGGGGAGAAAATCAAATACCGGCTGGTGGCAGTGCCCCACGGCAATGACATCGCCTCCCTCTTCGAGCTGGACCCCACCACGCTGCAGAAAACGGATTCCTTCGTCCCGAGGTGAGCTGGGGGGGTTGCCGAGGAGGGGCTGGGAGAAAAGGAGAGGGGTGGGAGTGAAGTTGGAATTGCCTGGGGTGGAATTTTGGAGAGTTTGTTCTCGGGAGAGCGGGGGGGAGATTTGCCCCCCGGGTGCTGGTGTGTCTGTGGGTCCTGGGGGGGGATGGACAAACAAACTCTGTGTTTGCAGGAACTCCTACGTGAGGCTGAGGCACCTCTGCACCAACACCTGGATCCAGAGCACCAATGTGCCCATTGACATCGATGAGGAGAGGCCCATACGCCTCATGGTACGGCCCCTCGCCCTCCTCCTGCACCTGGCTTTGTCCCCTGGCTCCTCTGAACATGCTCCTTCCCACCTGGGCTGGGGACTGAAGTACCCTGAGATAAATATCAACAGCCAAGGGAGGGGCTGGACACCACCCAGAGACCACCCCAGTCACCTGGAAGCCTTCTGATGGGGACAAACTGGGTTGCAGACCTCCCCCGGGGTGGTGGCCGCTGGTGGGGACATGCTTGGCACTGTGTGATGCTGCTTCCCAGCCAATTCTTTGTTTCTGTAAGAGGGCACAAGAGGTCTCAAGTTGTGCCAGGGGAGGTTTAGGTTGGACATTAGAAAGAATTTCTTTCTGGAGAGGGTGCTCAGCCATTGGAATGGGCTGCCCAGGGAAGGGGTGGATTCTCCATCCCTGGAGATATTTCCAAAGAGCCTGGATGTGGCACTCAGTGCCATGGGCTGGGAACCACGGGGGGAGTGGAGCAAGGGTTGGACTTGATGAGCTCTGAGGTCTCTTCCAACCCAGCCAGTTCTGTGGTTCCTTTTTGCTTCCCAGCTGGGCACCTGTCCCACCAAAGAAGATAAAGAAGCTTTTGCCATCGTCTCAGTGCCCGTATCCGAAATCCGGGACCTGGACTTTGCCAACGATGCCAGCTCCATGCTGGCCAACGTGGTGGAGAAGATGAACGAAGGGTTTCTCAGCCAGAACGACCGGAGGTAAAAAAAAAAAAAAAAAAAAAATTAAAAAAAAAATATCATTTTCCCTGGGAGTTGAGGTCTGTGCTGGGCTCCTCCAAGAGCTCTCCAGCACTGCTGCAGCGTGGGGCCCTTGCCTGGGTCATGGTGCCAGCCTTGTTTTCCTGCTTCCATCCCAAATCCACGCCTGCTTCTCCCAGGAGCCTGGCGAGGAAACCAGATAACGCCGCAGCCCCACTCCGGCCCCTCCTTTGCAGCTAGAAAAATATCCAAGGGGCTGAGAGATGGCCCCACGATAGGGGCAGCTGGGTTAGTCACAGCATTATTTTTAGGTGGGTGGGTTCTTGGTGCTTCCTGAGCAAACACAGATCCCCCGTGGGACCCAGCGAGCCACTTCCGCCCTGCCAGCCCATCCCACCAAGGTGACTGAGGGGGCAGAGGCGTGAAAGGCAAAATTCCCAGCAGGAATCCCCAGGGAAGGCTCCCGGCGTTTACCCTGGCACATGAAGTTTCCTTAGGAGCTGGAAAACCTCTTCCTTCAGCTGTTAACCTCCAGCAGGGAAATGGGGATGAGCACCAGCATCCCTGGCACTCTTTTGAGTCCCGACCCTGCTCCTCCAAAAATGCTCCCGTGTCCTCCCGAGGAGCTCAGGTCTGGGTGGGTGAGCCCTCCCTGGCTGGAGAGTCCCACCACCCCATTTGAGCTGTGCCCCTTGGCAGGTTCGTGATCCAGCTGCTGGAGGACTTGGTGTTCTTTGTCAGTGATGTCCCCAACAATGGCCAGAACGTGCTGGACATCGTGGTGACCAAACCCAACCGGGAGCGACAGAAGCTGATGAGGGAACAGAACATCCTGAAGCAGGTGGGGCACCCTGGGGCCCTGCATCTGAGCAAGGTTGAGGTCCTGCAGAGATGTTCTGCTTTGCCCAGGGCCACCCTGGGGGCCAAGGATCTGGACACCCCCCAGAAGGAGGTGTAGCTGGTCTGCAGCTCACACCCCAAGGATGTTCCAAGGCCTCTGGATGAGCACAGCTCCTTTCCCACTGTGCTGGGGTGGGGGGTGATGGTGTGGAGGGAGCCACAGCACTTACCATCTTTGCTTTTTGGGGCAGATCTTTGGGATCCTGAAAGCTCCTTTCAAGGACAAGGGTGGGGAAGGGCCCCTGGTACGGCTGGAAGAGCTCTCAGACCAGAAGAACGCTCCCTACCAGTACATGTTTCGGCTGTGCTACCGCGTGCTCCGGCACTCCCAGGAGGACTATCGCAAGAACCAGGTGCATGGAGGGTGACAGAGGGGGGACACCCCCACCCTACCCCACGTTTCAAAGCCCCGGGGGTACCGCCGAGGTCTCAGTGGGGCAGGGGGGCTTTGTTGGACCCCAACGCGCGGCTCCCCGCGCTGACCGCCTCTCCGCCCCGCTCCAGGAGCACATTGCCAAGCAGTTTGGCATGATGCAGTCCCAGATTGGTTATGACATCCTGGCCGAGGACACCATCACAGCCCTGCTGCACAACAACCGCAAGCTGCTGGAGAAGCACATCACCAAGACAGAGGTGGAGACCTTTGTCAGCCTGGTGCGCAAGAACCGCGAGCCACGGTGCGTGTCCAGAAAGGTCCCATCCCAAAGGGCTTTGTGAAGCTTCAGGGGGTCGGGTTGGGCCTCAGCCAGCAGTGGAGAAAACCCCCTTAAGACCCCAGTTCTCAGCCAGCTGTCTCTGCTCTGTAGGTTTTTGGATTACCTCTCGGACCTCTGCGTGTCCAACCACATCGCCATCCCCGTCACCCAGGAGCTGATCTGCAAGTGTGTGCTGGACCCCAAGAACAGTGACATCCTCATCAAAACTGAGTGAGTAGCCCAGGCCAGAAGATTCCCAAGATTCCCATCTTTGTCTTTGCCTTCCACCAGCTCCTGTGGTGCCCTGGTAAAAGCTCCATCACCCCTCGAGGTGCAGCCACCCTCTGTCCGCTGGAGTTTTACTCCAGTTTTACTTGCTGGAGTTTTACTCCAGTTTTACTCCTCTCCTGCTCCAGGCTGAGGCCGGTGAAGGAGATGTCCCAGACCCACGAGTACCTGAGCATCGAGTACTCAGAGGAGGAGGTTTGGCTCACCTGGACAGACAAGAACAATGACCACCACGAGAAAAGCATCCGGCAGCTGGCACAGGAGGCCCGGGCTGGCAATGCCCACGATGAGAACGTCCTCAGCTACTACAGGTGGTGATCCCAAGGCTTCTTCTTCCTCCCAGGTGAGGACCCAAGGGTTGCACCTACTCACTCCCTCTCCTCCTCATCTCTGAGCAGGTACCAGCTGAAGCTTTTTGCCCGCATGTGCCTGGATCGCCAGTACTTGGCCATCAAGGAGATCTCCCAGCAGTTGGGTGTGGACCTGATCTTCCTCTGCATGGCAGATGAGATGCTGCCCTTCGATCTCCGGGCATCCTTCTGCCACCTCATGTTACATGTGCACGTGGACAGGGACCCCCAGGAGCTGGTGATGCCCGTGAAGTTTGCACGGCTCTGGACAGAGATCCCCACGGCCATCACCATCAAAGAGTGAGATGTGCTGGAGCTCTGAGGGGCAGGGCAGGAGGTGGGATGGCAGATGGCTTCCCACGTAGGAGCTTTGCTCTAGCAGGGACTGGGAGGGGGGGGGGGGATGTTTCTGAAGTGGATTTGGCAGGTCTCAGCCTTCAGAAGGATGTGGGTTCCATCACACTCAGGAGTGTGAGGATGGCTCAGCAGCTTGGCCAGTGCTCCTTCCAGGTTTGGGTGTGAGGAGACCCCAGCTCACCTCCCACCTTTTTTCCCCTCGCAGCTACGACTCCAACCTCAACGCCTCACGGGATGACAAGAAGAACAAGTTTGCCAGCACCATGGAGTTTGTGGAGGACTACCTCAACAACGTGGTGAGCGAGGCAGTGCCCTTCGCCAACGAGGAGAAGAACAAGCTGACCTTTGAGGTGCGGGACCCACCGATGTCACCGGCGTCCTGCGGGATGTCCCACGCTTTGGCTCCGGCTCCAACCAGGATGCTGGGATCCCTCCTCTTCCCCTGTGTTTGTTTGTCCTGCTCAGCCCTGAGCACGGCGAGGTCTGGAGTTGCCTTCTCCTTCCCCAGGTTGTCAGCCTCGCCCACAACCTCATCTACTTCGGGTTCTACAGCTTCAGCGAGCTCCTGCGCCTGACCCGGACACTGCTGGGCATCATCGACTGTGTCCAGAACCCCCAGCTGATGATGCAGACTGTCTACAGTGACGAGGTGACAGGTGAGTCCCTGCTGCAGAACCAGGCGTGGAAAAGTGGTCCCCTGGGGAAGTGTTTTCCCTGCTCTGCTCAGTGCTCTCCTGTTCTAGCTGCAAGGAAACAAAAGGTTCTGCTTTGCTGAACCTCTGGCTGAGGGGCAAGTGTCGAGCCCTTGGCCGTGCCAGAGAAGTTGCCAGCCCCTCCTACTAGTTCTCTGATGAATATCTAAAGGATTTTCCAGTCTCTATGGCTCCTTCTCTTGGTTCTCATCCATCTCCCTTCCCATCTGCACTGACTCTGCCCGCTCCGGCTGCCTCTGCAGGGAAGAACGTGCGGAGGTCGATCCAGGGCGTTGGGCAGATGATGTCCACCATGGTGCTGAGCAGGAAGCAATCCATCTTCAGCCCTCCCAGCCTCAGTGCAGGCTCTGCCCCCGAGCAAGTGGACAGAGGGAGGAGCATTGAGAGTGAGAACATCGTGGTGATGGAGACGAAGCTGAAGATCCTGGAGATCTTGCAGGTCGGTGCCGATGGGAAGGAAGAAGCCTTGTGGGGCTGTGGGTGGGGAGGGGAAGAGGTGGGTTTGTGATGCAGAGTGTGAAGGGGGCACTCACTTTTCCTTTCTTCTTCTTGGCTGCTGCCAGTTCATCCTGAACGTGCGGCTGGACTACAGGATTTCCTACCTGCTTTCTGTCTTCAAGAAGGAGTTTGTGGAAGTCTACCCCATGCAGGACAGTGCGGCCGACGGGACAGCTCCAGCCTTTGACTCCACAAGTAACTCTCCCACTTTGCTCCTGGTAGAGCTTCACCTCAGCAAACCCCAGAGGCTGGGGACAGACGGGTGACGGAGGTGACAGCTCCAGCAGCTCTGTACCCACTGCTGCCACTGGCAGGGAGCCCGGGGGGGGGTGAAGTTGGGGGTCGTGCAGGAGGGGTGAGGTGCAGGGAGCAAAGAGCGGGGAGCTGGGTTGGTTCCTGTGGGTTTCTGCTGATGGGATCATGTTGGCCAACCCTTCCATCTCCCTTCCTTCTCCCTTCAGCTGCAGCCATGAACCTGGACCGGATCGGCGAGCACGCAGAGGCCATGTTTGGTGTGGGGTGAGTCCCTGCCCCCTCCGGTGCATAATTAGCCTGGCCATGGGGCTCTTCCTCTCCTGTCCATACTGCCGAGGCTGAAGGCTGCAGGTGATGAGGAAGATGAGGGCTCTAAGGGCCCGTGCAGCTGTCCCCATCAGCCCCCAGGGCTCCCAGTGCACCCAGAGCTCCCAGGGGGCTGCTAACCCCAAGTGCTTTCATCCTGGCTTCAGGAAGACCAGCAGCATGTTGGAGGTGGATGATGAAGGAGGGAGGATGTTCCTGCGGGTGCTGATCCACCTGACCATGCATGACTACCCACCACTCATCTCCGGCTCCCTGCAGCTCCTCTTCAAGCACTTCAGCCAGAGGCAGGAGGTCCTGAACACCTTCAAACAGGTAACCCTGGTGGGGACGTTGCTCTGGAGCCCCTCAAAGCCCCGGTTTGGCTGGGGGTGCAGGATGTGGGATGGGTCCTGGCCCCTTTCCTTGGGAGGGAGGAGAGAGGTCTGGAGGAGGAGGGGAACGTGTGGGGTTCATACCCCAAACTGGAACCCCCTGGGAATGTCACTGCAGGTTCAGCTCCTGATCTCAGCCCAAGATGTTGAGAACTACAAGGTGATCAAGTCAGAGCTGGACAAACTCCGCACCATGGTGGAGAAGTCAGAGCTGTGGGTGGACAAGAAAGGCAGCAGCAAAGGGGACAGCACGGTGGAGGGGAACAAGAAGGAGAAGAAAGAGGTGAGAGCCCTGAGCAAGACCCCAAGAAGAGGAGCAGGGGGCAGAGGTGGAGCTTGCTTCAATCCAACAGCTCTGGATGGGCTATGGCCCCTGCTCCCTGGAGGAGAAGGAGGGTCAGGGAGGGTCCTGCAGGGTGTGGTGGTGCCCCAGGTTTTGGGGAGCTGTGGTGGGACCCTGGTGCTGTTTCTGTCCCCTCTTAGCACGCTGCTGATGAAGAGGTCATCTCTACGGGGGAGAAGAGCAGCGAGAACTACCAGATAGTCAAGGGGGTGAGTGAGACCAGCCCTGTCCCCAGGACCTTGCTGGGGACACGATCAGTGACCTGGTGGCTTGGGCTGGGGAGAAGGGAAAGGGTGAAGCCATGGGGGGGAGTTTTGCAAACTCCCCTGTGGTTCAGAAGAAACAAACCCCAGCCAGAGCTTGTTCCTGCCAGCAGAAGAAGCCCTGTGATGTCCTCACGAGCTGTCCCCTTGAGCTTGAGGGGACAGGAGAGGGTTGGTGACAGGCAGGAGGACTCTGCAAGGATTTTGGGGGGGTGCCGAAATCGGGAAGCGATGTACAAAGCTGGGCACACAGGGCTTCTGGAGGGCACGTCTGGGTTGCAAGCAAACCCCTGGTTCTGGTGACCATCCTGGTGGGCTTCCAGACTCAGCTCCCCTCTGTCCTGGTCCTTCTGTCCCCAGATTCTGGAGCGGCTGAATAAGATGTGTGGGGTGGGAGAACAAGTGAGGAAGAAGCAGCAGCGGCTGCTGAAGAACATGGATGCCCACAAAGTGATGCTGGATCTGCTGCAGATCCCCTACGAGAAGGTGGGTGAGGAGAAGCTGCCCCAAGGGTGAGCAGTGGGAGATGTAGGGACCACCCCCCCATGGCTGATCTGCAGCTGGGCAGGGCAGGAGGGGTGGCAGCCTGGCCCTGCTCTCCATCCCTTGGGTGTTCCTCTTCTCTGCCCTTCCTCAGGGTGATGCCAAGATGATGGAGATCCTGAAATTCACCCACCAGTTCCTGCAGAAGTTCTGTGCTGGCAACCAGGAGAACCAGGCCCTGCTGCACAAACACCTCAACCTCTTCCTGACCCCTGGGGTAAGGAGAGGGGACCTAAGAGTGGTCCCAAGTGACAGCACTGGGAGAGGCTTCGGTGCCAACCCCTGGGGCTGAGAGCAAGAGATAGAAAACCAGGAGGAGATCCCAGGGAGAGGAAGGGTTGGGGTAGGAGGCTGTTCCTCATAGCCCTCTGGACTGACTCTGCTCTCCCACAGCTCCTGGAAGCTGAGACCATGCAGCACATCTTCCTCAACAACTACCAGCTCTGCTCAGAGATCAACGAGACGGTGCCCCAGCACTTCATCCACTGCGTGGCCACCCACGGCCGCCACGTGCAGTACCTCGACTTCCTCCACACCATCATCAAGGCTGAAGGCAAATATGTCAAGAAGTGCCAGGACATGATCATGACTGAGGTGAGCACCTCTCCCTGGGGTTTGAGTTGGGGGGGTGCAGCAGGGCAAAGCTCCCAAGAGGTGTTTTGGTTGGCTTCTTCCATGAGGAAGAGTCATCCAGGCCATGCTGGCTTCTCCCTGGAGAAAAAACATCTCCAGGAGCTTAATGCAAAGTCCAAAACCCAATAGTTATTTTGGAGCCCTACAAGTTGTGATTTTTTATTTTTTTCATTGCACTGCCTGGTTGTCCCCATACACACGTGGCCCTCTCAGGGTTCTCCCTCTCATTGCCCTGCTGTAGAGGACACTGGTTTGTGTCTTATCATGGTTTGTCACCCTCATTCCCTGGACTGGTGACCAATGCCCCTTCCCTGCAGCTCACCAACGCCGGGGATGATGTGGTGGTTTTCTACAATGACAAAGCTTCCCTGGCCACCCTCTTGGAGATGATGACAGCAGCCAGGGATGGGGTGGAGGAGAACAGCCCCCTGATGTACCACATCTCCCTGGTGGACCTGTTGGCTGCCTGTGCCGAGGGCAAGAACGTCTACACGGAGATCAAGTGCACGTCCCTGCTGCCCTTGGAGGACGTGGTGAGGGTGGTGACACACGAGGATTGCATCACGGAGGTATGGAGTGGCCAGGAGGTGGCTTTGCTGGTGGGGATTGCCTTCTTCTGACAGCCCCTGTGCCTCCCTCCCTCCCTTCCTGGCAGGTGAAGATGGCCTACGTCAACTTTGTCAACCACTGCTACGTGGACACAGAGGTGGAGATGAAGGAGATTTACACCAGCAACCACATCTGGACTCTTTTTGAGAACTTCACTCTGGACATGGCCCGGGTGCGTGGGGAGAGTTGGGTGGGAGGGACACAGAAGGAGCAGCTGCTGCATTGGAGGGGACAGCTTAGTGTCACCACAACTTCTCTGAAGGCTGTCACAGAGGGGTGGGCACAGTGGGCACTTCTGTAGGTGCCACACTGTGAGCTGAAGAGCAGCCAGAACTCTGTTATAGACCCAGGAGCTGCATCACTGGCCACGTGCTTTGACTCAGCAAAGTCCCAGTAGCATCTGGCCAGGACACGTGCTCAGCTTCCCCTGCTGCCATCACCATCCTCCCATCTCCTCCTCACAGATGTGCAAGAAGCGAGAGAAACGCCTGCCAGACACCACGCTGGAGAAATATGTCCTGACTGTGGTGCTGGACACCATCAACGCCTTCTTCAGCTCCCCCTTCTCAGAGAACAGCACCTCACTGCAGGTACCGAGGCACTGCATGGCCAAACTCTGGCCAGGAGAGGAAAGGGCCCCCCCAGTTGTAGCCAGGGCGGGGTTGGGCTCTTTTCCCAGGCAACTCTCAGCAAGACAAGAGGGCACAAGAGGTCTCAAGTTGTGCCAGGGGAGGTTTAGGTTGGACATTAGAAAGAATTTCTTTCTGGAGAGGGTGCTCAGCCATTGGAATGGGCTGCCCAGGGAAGGGGTGGATTCTCCATCCCTGGAGATATTTCAAAAGAGCCTGGATGTGGCACTCAGTGCCATGGGCTGGGAACCACGGGGGGAGTGGATCAAGGGTTGGACTTGATGAGCTCTGAGGTCCCTTCCAACCCAGTCCATTCTATGATTCTATGATCTGGACACACCTCCCCCTGATCCTCTCCTGCAGACCCACCAGACCATCGTGGTGCAGCTTCTCCAGTCCACCATGAGGCTACTGGAGTGTCCCTGGCTGCAGCAGCAGCACAAGAGCTCAGTGGAATCCTGCATCCGCACGCTGGCCATGGTTGGTAAGGAGACCCCCAGGGAGAGGACAGGGAGGAGGACACAGACCCCCCCCTTGGCCACTTCTTGGCCACCACGGCGGGAGCTGGAAGGCAGGAGGGCTCTGCAGAGGGACCTGGACAGACCGGAGAGTTGGGCTGATCCCAACAGGATGAGGTTCAACATTCCAAGTGCCGGGTCCTGCACTTTGGCCACAACAACCCCATGGGGAGCTCCAGGCTGGGCACAGAGTGGCAGAAAGGGAGCTGGGAGTCTGGGTTGCCAGGAAGCTGAAGAGGAGGCAGCAGTGTGCCCAGGTGGCCAAGAAGGCCAATGGCATCCTGGGCTGGCTCAGGAACAGCGTGGCCAGCAGGTCCAGGGAAGGGATTCTGCCCCTGTGCTCAGCCCTGGGGAGGCCACAGCTTGAGTCCTGTGTCCAGTTCTGGGCCCCTCAGCTCAGGAAGGAGATTGAGGTGCTGGAGCAGGTCCAGAGAAGAGCAAGGAGGCTGGGAAGGGATCCAGCACAAGTCCTGTGAGGAAGGGCTGAGGGAGCTGGGGGTGTTGAGGCTGGAGAAGAGGAGGCTCAGGGGAGACCTCATCACTCTCTCCAACTCCCTGAAAGGAGGTTGGAGCCAGGGGGGGGTTGGGCTCTTTTCCCAGGCAACTCTCAGCAAGACAAGAGGGCACAAGAGGTCTCAAGTTGTGCCAGGGGAGGTTTAGGTTGGACATGAGAAAGAATTTCTTTCTGGAGAGGGTGATCAGGCATTGGAATGGGCTGCCCAGGGAAGGGGTGGATTCTCCATCCCTGAAGGTTTCTAAGAAGACCCTGGATGTGGCACTCAGTGCCATGGGCTGGGAACCATGGGGGGAATGGATCAAGGGTTGGATTTGATGATCCCAGAGGTCCTTTCCAACCTGGATAATTCTGTGGGATCCAGGCAATGGGGTGGGCTGCAGCATGGCTGTCCCCCAACCCTGGCTCCACCTCCTGCAGCCAAGAGCCGCTCCATCGCGCTGCCCATGGACCTGGATGCCCACGTCAGCTCCTTGCTCAACAGCAGCTCCACCAGCAGCGTGCAGAGGAACACATCCAACTACAAGACAGCCACCAGGACCTTCCCCCGTGTCTCCACCACCCCCAACCAGTGGGACTACAAGAACATCATAGAGAAGCTGCAGGTGCAACGTTGGGGCAGGGACCGAGAGCAGAACTGGGGTCCCACTCCCGTGCTCCTGTCTCCCAGGCAAGCCTCGGGTCCTAAAGGTGGGTGCTGTGATTTGTAGGACATCATCAACGCCCTGGAAGATCGTTTGAAACCTCTGGTGGAGGCTGAGCTGTCTGTCCTGGTGGATGTCCTGCACCGACCCGAGCTGCTCTTCATGGAGGGGACGGAGGCGTTTCAGCGCTGCGAGAGCGGAGGGTTCCTGTCCAAGTGAGGATGCTGGGCTTGGCAGGGTTTGCTGGCATGGGGGCTGGTGACCTTCAGCCTTGCTGGGTTGTGCAGCCTGGTGTGTGCCTGCAGGCTGGAGGGCTGGCAGGGATGGTTGGTTGCTCCTTTGTCCTTCTCAGCTGGGTGACAGTGGCTCTGCTGTGTGCCAGGCTGGTGGGATAGCAGGGATGGTTGGTTGTCCCTTGTCCCTCTCAGCTAGGTGACAGTGGCTCTGCTGTGTGCAGCCTGGTGCAGGCTGGAGGGCTGGCAGGGATGGTTGGTTTCCCTTGTCCCTCTCAGCTGTGTGACAGTGGCTCTGCTGTGTGCCAAGCTGGAGGGCTGGCAGGGATGGTTGGTTTCCCTTGTCCCTCTCAGCTGTGTGACAGTGGCTCTGCTGTGTGCCAAGCTGGAGGGCTGGCAGGGATGGTTGGTTGTCCCTTGTCCCTCTCAGCCGGGTGACAGTGGCTCTGCTGTGTGCCAGGCTGGTGCAGCACACCAAGGATCTCATGGAGACAGAGGAGAAGCTGTGCATCAAGGTGCTGAGGACTCTGCAGCAGATGCTGGTGAAGAGGAACAAGTACGGTGAGAGGGTGAGCACCGTGGTCCCCTGGCACATCTTCAGGCATTGGAATGGGCTGCCCAGGGAAGGGGGGGATTCTCCATCCCTGGAGATATTTCAAAAGAGCCTGGATGTGGCACTCAGTGCCATGGGCTGGGAACCACGGGGGGAGTGGATCAAGGGTTGGGCTTGATGATCTCTGAGGTCCCTTCCAACCCAGCCAATTCTATGTTTCTATGATTCAGCCCTGCTCCTCAATCTCTGCAGCCCATGGGTGCTCAGCCTCCTTCCTCTCTGGTGCTGGTCCTGGTGTTGGGAGGGAGACTCCTGATGTTTATTTGTCTTGGCAGGGCAACCTGCTGAGGAAAATGCTGATGAACAATTACCTGCAGAACAAGAGGTCCAGCTCCAAAGGAGAGATGGCAGATGCTGCTGGGGGGGGTGAGTGCCCCTCTCCTCCACCTTCCCAGTCTCACCTTGACTCTCCAGCTCCATTGGAACTGGTCCCCGTGTCCCCACCTCCATGGGAATAAAGGTTTGGGGAAGTGAAGGGCTGGGCAGAGATGTCCCTGGCAGTGATGTAGCTGTGCTAACCTGCCCCACAGCAGCATCATCCATCCCTGGGTGTCCTCTCCTGCAGGTCAAGACCAGGACTGGTCTGCTATTGCTGCTGTCCAGTGTCGCCTGGACCGAGAAGGAGCCACCAAGCTGGTGGCTGACCTCATCATGAACACCAAGAATGAGAAAATCTTCCAAGAGAGCATCCTGCTGGCCATCCGGCTCCTGGATGGAGGCAACACCGAGATCCAGGTGCTGAGAGGGGTGGGCACCACCCCAATGGGGTCTGCTGGGTGCTGAGTAAAACCATCCCAGCACTGTGGGGGAGGGCAGTCCTGGCTTGGTCCTTGGGCAGCAGAATTTTCCAAAAGTTTCCTTGTGTGTGTTTGGTGGGCATCCAGAGGAGAATCTGCAGGAATTCATCTGGTTCCAGATGGGTGCTGCTGAAGGGGCAGGTGAGGGGGGGATGCTTTTGGTGTTATCCTGATGCCCTCTGCTGGGGGCTGCTGAAGAGGCTCAGGGAGGCAGCTGCTGGGTCAGAACTTGTGGGTTCTCCTGAATCCTTCATCCCAGGGAAGCTGCCAGTCCTGGCTTGGTCCTTGGGCAGCAGAATTTTCCAAAAATGTCCTTGTGTGTGTTTGGTGGCCATTCAGAGGAGAATCTGCAGGAATCCCTCTGGTTCTGAGTGTTCCAGCTGGGTGCTGCAGAAGGGGCAGGTGTGTGTGTGTGGGGTGTTTTTGGTGTTATCCTGGGTGTGGGGGGGGATGTTTTTGGTGTTATCCTGAGTGTGGGGGGGATGTTTTTGGTGCTATCCTGATGCCCTCTGCTGGGGGCTGCTGAAGAGGTTCAGGGAGGCAGCTGCTGGGTCAGAACTTGTGGGTTCTCCCGAATCCCTCATCCCAGGGAAGCTGCCAAACTCTACAAGCACAACCCAGTCAGGTTCCACACCTGGAGCTGCTCTGTTCCTCACTCTGCTAAAGGAGAGCAGAGCAGCAGGGGACAATCCCCCCCACCTTGGTAAATCCAGGAGGACTGGGATGTCCGGGGAAGCTGCATGGAAAAAACCTGTCGGCCAAGTGATCTTGAGTGCTGGAGGCTCCCACATCAGGCAGGGACAGTTTTGAAAGGGGATTTATTTCCCTGTGATGGAAATCTGACCACCTGTTGTCCTTCCTCCTCCCAGAAATCCTTTTACAACCTCATGACCAGCGACAAGAAGTCTGAGAAGTTCTTCAAGGTTTTGCACGACCGCATGAAGAAGGCTCAGCAGGAGACCAAGTCCACAGTCTCTGTCAACATGAGTGACATTGGGAACAAACCTCGTGAGGACAAAGATGACCCTGAGCCTGCCCCCAAAGGTAGGGGGCCGGGTCCCTTTGGTAGGACCCAGGTGTCTCGTTGGGTCACCCCATGCTAATGAGGTTGGGTTGTTCTCCCCCAGGACGAGGAGAAACTTTCCTGCTGCCTGGGACCCCCACCCGCTGCCCCATGGCCGGGGGGTTTGGGAAGGGCCACGACCCTGGGGATCAGGGGCAGAACAATGAAATGGGGGTGACAGTCCTGATCATGGAGCCAATCCTGAGATTCCTGCAACTGCTCTGTGAGAACCACAACAGGGACCTGCAGGTGGGTTAATAAGGGGGTGCTGGGCTCAGGGCAGAAGCTGCAGGGCTGGGGTGTAAGGGGGAGGTTGGGCTCTGCCTGAGTTTGCTGCAAAAAAAGGCACTGCCCCAGCTGCCGTGCCTCAGTTTCCCCACCTGCGTGTGCATCCCCATTCTGGTGGTGGGGAAGGAGCAAGGAGCCCTTTGTGGTGTGACTGTCTCACTGCTTTTGGTGCTCTGAACATTCCCAGCCTGACTCCAGCCCAATTCTCCACCAAACTGCAGCCGGAGGGGAGGTGGAGATGGGGACAGCTCAGCCCCATCACTGCATCCTTTGCTCCACAGAACTTCCTGCGGTGCCAGAACAACAAAACCAACTACAACCTGGTGTGTGAGACCCTCCAGTTCCTTGACATCATGTGTGGCAGCACCACGGGGGGGTTGGGGCTGCTGGGGCTTTACATCAATGAGTACAACGTGGCCCTCATCACCCAGACCCTGGAGACCCTCACCGAGTACTGCCAAGGGCCCTGCCACGAGAACCAGGTCTGGGAGGGGGGATGTGGGGAGGTCCTGGTGGGGTTGGGGGGGTTTGATGTTCATCAGGGGAGGGGTGAGGTGTGGGAAAGCAGCAAAGACAGAGCCTCTGGGTGGCAGGGGGTGAATGGGGGCAGAATGTGGGTGCTGGGGGGCAGAGGGATGCTGTCTGGGGCATCAGGATCCTTCTGGTTGGACAAAAATTTTAAGATCAGTGAGGCCAAGCATTGATCCAACCCTACTGAATCCAGAGCTAATCTGTGTCTCAGCCCCACAGCTCCATGGCTTTTAAACCCCTCCAGGGATGCTGATTCAGGCACCTTGGCCCAGGGTTTGATCACCTTTTCAAGGAAGAAGTTTCTTTTAATGTCCAATCTAAACCTCCCCTGGTGCAACTTGAGGCTGCTTCATCTTGTCCCGTCCCTTGCTGCTGGGGAGAGGAGCCCAACAACAACCCCTTTGCTAAACAAAAATAAGGGTTAAATAATCGTGATGGAGATGGAGCTGTGGGGCAGGGCACTGGCTTGGACCTGGGCTGTGTTGGAAGGAAGGATTGGCAGCATCCATGGCATAACCCATCTGTGTTGCTCCTCCAGAGCTGCATCGTGACCCACGAATCCAACGGGATCGACATCATCACAGCCCTCATCCTCAATGACATCAGTCCCCTCTGCAAGTACCGCATGGACCTGGTCCTGCAGCTGAAGGTGAGCAGAGCCTGGGGCTGGGGGGATGTGGGGAAACAGCACTGGATGAGGGGATTGGATTGAGAGGAAGGATTGACAGGAAGGGAGGACACAGACCCCCCCCTTGGCCACCTCTTGGCCACCACGGCGGGAGCTGGAAGGCAGGAGGGCTCTGCAGAGGGACCTGGACAGCCTGGAGAGTTGGGCTGATTCCAACGGGATGAGGTTCAACATTCCAAGGGCCAGGTCCTGCACTTTGGCCACAACAACCCCATGGGGAGCTCCAGGCTGGGCACAGAGTGGTTGGAGAGGAGCCAGACAGAGAGGGACCTTGGAGTCTGGATTGCCAGGAAGCTGAAGAGGAGCCAGCAGTGTGCCCAGGTGGCCAAGAAGGCCAATGGCATCCTGGGCTGGCTCAGGAACAGCGTGGCCAGCAGGTCCAGGGAAGGGATTCTGCCCCTGTGCTCAGCCCTGGGGAGGCCACAGCTTGAGTCCTGTGTCCAGTTCTGGGCCCCTCAGCTCAGGAAGGAGATTGAGGTGCTGGAGCAGGTCCAGAGAAGAGCAAGGAGGCTGGGAAGGGATCCAGCACAAGTCCTGTGAGGAAGGGCTGAGGGAGCTGGGGGTGTTGAGGCTGGAGAAGAGGAGGCTCAGGGGAGACCTCATCACTCTCTCCAACTCCCTGAAAGGAGGTTGGAGCCAGGGGGGGGTTGGGCTCTTTTCCCAGGCAACTCTCAGCAAGACAAGAGGGCACAAGAGGTCTCAAGTTGTGCCAGGGGAGGTTTAGGTTGGACATTAGAAAGAATTTCTTTCTGGAGAGGGTGCTCAGGCATTGGAATGGGCTGCCCAGGGAAGGGGTGGATTCTCCATCCCTGGAGATATTTCCAAAGAGCCTGGATGTGGCACTCAGTGCCATGGGCTGGGAACCACGGGGGGAGTGGAGCAAGGGTTGGATTTGATGATCCCAGAGGTCCTTTCCAACCCAAATGATCCTGGGCTTGTTGGCATGGCCATGGAGTGTGCTGCATGTGTCAGGCATCAGGCAGGGGGCTGGTGGGACAGGGCTGGTGCATCTCCACCAGGAGAAGCTCTGGCACAGGAAAGTTGCAGCTGAGCAGGGCCTGGGGCAGTTTCTTCCCAACCTGGACAGAGAGAGGGCACAAGTCCCCTCAGCAAGACCTTCTCCTCCCCAGGACAATGCCTCCAAGCTCCTCTTGGCCCTGATGGAGAGCAGACACGACAGCGAGAACGCCGAGCGGATCCTCATCAGCCTCCGCCCGCAGGAACTGGTAAGGGCTGAGGGCAAAACCCCCCCAGCCTTGTCCTGCTCAGCCCTCAGCCTCCTTCATCCTGCCTGGTGCTGGGTCTCTGCTTTGCATTCCTGGTTCTGCTTTGCAACCCAATCAACATCTCAGCTGGTGCCATAACCCTGCTCCCACCTCCTCCCGCAGCATCCTCATCCCAGGGCTTTCTCGGAGCCATTCCGGGAGGATGTGGGAAGGCCATGGGAGATGGGGAGATGCAGCTCACTCTCCTTGTGCTGCCTGGCAGGTGGATGTGATCAAGAAGGCTTATCTGCAGGAGGAGGAGTGTGAAAATGCTGAGGTTTCCCCCCGGGAAGTCGGCCACAACATTTATATCCTGGCGCTGCAGGTAGAGTCACTCTGGTGACACCAGGTCCCTGCCAGGCTGGGCTCCCAAGCACCAATTTTGCACATTTATTGGTTATTTTTTCCTCAATATTTCCATTTCTTCCAGCCAGGCCTGGGGAGGGGAGGGGTGGCTGGGACCTGGGCTTTTTGGCTTCCTGGGAGAAGCCACCGTGGCTGCTGACCCTGCTGTCCCTGTCCCTTCTCCAGCTGTCCCGACACAACAAATCTCTGCAGCAGCTCCTGAAGCCAGTGAAGAGGATCCAGGAGGAGGAGGAGGAGGGCATCTCATCCATGGTATGGAGAGACCTCAGAAAAAAAGGCAGAGCCTCCCCTCAAGCCCACCCCAACCCTGACCACAGGAGTTTTGTCTCCCACCCTCCCTGAACTCCCCCCTGGCTTCTGCTGGTTACGATTTGATGAGTTTTGGGATACCCCGGGGGGAAAAAATATGGAAAAAAAAGGAAAAAGGAAAAAAAAAAAAGAAGGAAAAAAAAGAAAAGATGTGTCAGTGTTCTTGAAGCCAAAACTAGAAGCCCAAATCTGTGTGCATCAGGCTGGTTTTGTGGGGTTCAGCTGTAGGGTGACATCCAGCAGGGACAGGCTGGTGGCCCTGAGGGGGTTCTGCTGCTACTTGTTTTTTCCCTTCTACTTCAGGAAAAGGAAAGACTGAGTCCTTGGCTGCCATTTCTTGCCTGTGTGCCTCAGATCCCAAATGAGATTCAGCAGTCATAATATTTCCCTGGGCTTTAATAGGCATTGATTTGTAATTTGTGGATTAGCAGCATTTGGGTGTAATTATTGCAGGAAATTGAACGTCTGTCACCACCGAGAGGGCTCAGAGCCCTTTAGGAAACTTAAACTCATTTGTTTTTCCCTGAAACCTCCTCAGCTCTGCTTGCTTTTGAGGAACTCTGTTACCAGGGCAGAATTAGACCTGGCTGAGCCCATCCTCATCCTCTCTCCCTCTCCTGCATCCCAGCTCAGCCTCAACAACAAACAACTGACACAGATGCTGAAATCCACAGCCCCAGTCCAGGAAGAAGAGGAGGATCCCCTGGCATATTATGAGAAACACACATCCCAAATCGAGGCAAGACCTGGGGGGGGGCTCTTGGGTTGCCAGGCTGCTCGTGGGTGGTGGAGCCCAAGGGTGCTCTGGCTGCCTCCTGCCCCGTGACCTTGCACTTGGGAGCCTTCCCCTCCCTGTGCTGGTGAGGAGCAGATGAACCACGGGCTCTGGAGAGAGCTGGGGGTGTTGGCAGAGCCCACGGGGAGCTCACCCCCCAGATTTTTCCTTTTTTTCCCCACCAGCAGCTGGGATGCAGCTGATCTGGCAGCTCTTTGCCAGCTGGGATCTCCTGGCAGCTGAACCAGTGCTCCCAGTTGCCCGCTTTGCTGGGACCACGTGTAGGATTCTAGCCAAGTGGCCCGTGAAATCCTGGTGGAGTGGGAGGGAAGAGGGGAAGGCACAGCTGGGTGTAGGAAAGAGGAAAACCAAAAGCTGGCAGAGGGGGGGGATCTGAGGGCTCCTTCCCCTCCCTTCCCCCAGATCGTGCGCCTGGACCGCAGCATGGAGCAAATCATCTTCCCTGTGCCTGGAATCTGTGAATTCCTCACCAAGGAGACCAAGTACAGGCTCTTCACCACCACGGAGCAGGATGAGCAAGGCAGCAAAGTCAGTGATTTCTTTGACCAGTCCTCCTTCCTCCACAACGAGATGGAATGGCAGAAAAAACTGCGGAGTAAGAGCAAACGGGACCTTCCCGACGGGCGGGTGCTTGGAGCAGCTCCTCTTGGGACAAGGGGGAGCTGGGAAGGGCAGCAAACCCTGGGAAATCAAATCTCCAAGCTCCTTGTTCCCCAGCACGACCCCCTTGGAAGTTTGCAGGGTCTGGAGGTTAATCAGGAGCTCGGGGATGTGTTTGTCCCATACCTGGCAGTGCAGTTCTTGGGATGAGACCTGGAGGTGTTTTCCCCTGGAAAATCCTCTCTTCCTTTTGTTTTCAGTTGTTGTATCCCAAGCCAGATTTTAACAGCTACATATGGGAAAGGAAACTTGTTTCTCTGCATCCTGCAGACCTGCTTAGGTGCTTTCAGGGCTGCAGTGGAATGGAAATCCTTAAACTAACAGGAGCTCACTAAAAGTCCCACTGTAAATGCTGTGCTGCAGCTCTGAAAACACCTGCAAATCCAGTCAAAACTGGCTGAGGAATTCAGCAGGAAACAAGTTTCCAATGGGGATGGGAAATTGCTGGCTGGGTCTCTCTGGGACCAAACACCAGTGCTGGAAACACTGTGGCTGTGAAGGACACCAGGGTGGTGGGAGATGGGGAAGGAGATGGGGAGGAGAACAGAGCTGATGTGAGTGCAAGGTGCCAGAGCAGCTCAAAAAGCCCAGAAACGTAACATTTGGAACTTGCCCTCCCATTCCAGCAGATAAGGAGGGAGTTCTGTTAATGTTTTGAAGGCAATGGTCCCTCTGAGCCTGGCAGCTGAGCTGAGCTGAGCACTTTGGATGGCTGGGAGGGCAGAACCTTCCCTGGTTGGCACAAGGTTGGCTGAGATTTGTGTGTCTGCCTCCTCTCCCCCCAGGCATGCCCCTGATGTACTGGTTCTCCCGCAGAATGACCCTCTGGGGGAGCATTTCCTTCAACCTGGCTGTCTTCATCAACATAATCATTGCTTTCTTCTACCCCTATGTTGAAGCCACCTCCATGGGTAAGTGTCCCAGTAGCTGATGCTCAGCAAGGTGGAAGAAAAAGGAGTGTGTGCAGGAAAAGCACTCCCTTTGCCTGCAGCCCCTCACCCTTTTGCCTCCCCAAGTCCTTTCTGATGGTCAAAGGCAGGAATTGAGGCAAGATGGGAGCTGCCAGCCCTCCCACTGCTTCCTCCTGAGGGAAAAGTCTCTTCTCCCTTGCTGTGAAATGGGGGGAGCAGTGACAGCGATCGCAGCAGCTGCCAGGCAGAGCCACCACCAGGTACAGTGGCTTGGGGACCTCAGACAAAAGATGTTAGGAAGGTGGCAGTAGGATGCAGTAAGAAGCAGAGGGCAGTCAGACCACCCCAGTCAATCCCAGTCCTTGCAGTGCAGTGTAAATTCCTCTCTGCTGACCATCCCAGCAGGTTTTCCAGGCAGCAGCTCAGCGTCCCACGAGCAGCTCCTGCCTTTCCATGCCTGTGGATCTTCTCTCCCCAGGAGTCCTGGATTCCCCACTGATCTCCCTGCTTTTCTGGATTCTGATCTGCTTCTCCATCATGGCCCTGTTCACCAAACGTTACGGTGTCAGACCCCTCCTGGTGGCCCTGATCCTCAGATCCATTTATTACCTGGGGATTGGGCTGACTCTGAACATATTGGGAGCTCTCAATGTAAGTTCTCCAGAAAAAAAAAAAAAACAGGAGGCTTTTTTATGCATTCCCAAAAGGGCAGCAAACCTCACTCCCTCCTGTTTTCTCCTTGTTCCTCAGCTGACCAACAAGATTGTCTTTGTGGTGAGCTTCGTGGGCAACCGTGGGACTTTCATCCGAGGCTACAAAGCCATGATCATGGACGTGGAATTTCTGTACCACGTTGGCTACATCGTGACGAGCGTCCTGGGGCTCTTTGTGCACGAACTCTTCTACAGCATCCTGGTACAGTAAACGCCTGGGGGCTGGAGGGTCTGCCCTGATAGAAGCTAAAAGGTTCCTGTGCCACCTTCCAGGGTGATGAGAGCAGTGAGAGCAGCTCCCTCTGCTCTAAAGCTTTGCGTGGGTTGATCCTCCTGCCTTCCGACAGTGTCTATTACTGTCCCTCTCCTGCTCTTTTCCTATCTCTCTCTTTCTAATCTCTGCTGTGTGCCTGTATCTGGGTCAGCTGGGAGACAACGTGAGCTGGGGAGGGCAGGGGCAGGGTGGATGTGTCCTATTCTTGGCTCTCCTGCTGAGCCTCAGTCCCTTCCTTCTTCTCTTCCTTCTCCGCTTCCCTCCGGGAAACTTGAAATGCTTTCTTGTGAAAGCGAGTCAAGGTCTGCTGGAGTGATCCAGGGAGAAAAAGGGGAGGTAGGTAGGCCAGGCATGACCAAGAAAAGCCACCCCACGGCCTTTCTTTTGCTCCTGGGTCCTTCCAGCTCTTTGATTTGATCTACCGGGAGGAGACCTTGTTTAACGTCATCAAAAGCGTCACCCGGAACGGGCGCTCCATCCTCCTGACAGCCCTCCTGGCTCTCATCCTTGTCTACCTCTTCTCCATTGTGGGCTTCCTTTTCCTGAAGGATGACTTCATCCTGGAGGTGGATCGCCTGCCAGACAGCACAGCAAGCCAAGGTTGGGCCTTCAGCCCTCGTGGTTGGGGTGAGAGGGGTCAGGATGAGGCAGGGGGGAACCTGCTGGAGTGGGAGCATCCCATGGGGAGCTTCCCCCTTCCCAGGGCTCCGTGGCTCTGTGTGTGATGGTCACATCAGGGGGGTTACAGCCTCAAAAAGCTCCTGGTAGCTTCATTCTTCTTCCATCCTGGTAGCTTTGGGGTTGGGGAAGGGGGAGAAAACCCCAGCCCTGCTGGGGTTGGGCTGGGTTGGGGAAAGCGGGTGGGGAGGTCCAGGTGAAGCTTGAGCACTGCAGAGGTCTTGCTGGGACATAATCAAAAGATTTAAACCCTAGGAAATCCTAGGGAAATGCAAAGCAAGTGTTTTAAAGCTCCAAAAGCTTTTTGAAGCTTGAAAAAGCAATAAAAATTGGCCGCAGCAATAGACTCATCACTTGAAACTTATGGCCCTATATACCAACATGTCATTAAAACCTTTATCCTTCAGCTATGCAGTAACCCCCACAGAACCTTCTCTTCCTACAAGAAGAGGCTGTTGCAGAGCACCTGTGGCAGCAGCCAGGAGCTTTCTAAGGCTCTGACCAGGCTGTGGTCTCTTTTTCTTGCAGATGACCCCTTGGGGATGCAAAGGAACATGGAGACCTTCATGGAGTCATGCAGTGGGGACAAAATCAGCTGCTCTGCTGTGCCCACTGCCTTGGAAAGTAAGTGAGCTCCTTAGAAAAGTCAAGTCCATCACTGGCAGAGTAGGCTGGCTGGCTGGTTTATCAGTGAGCTCAGATAAAATCCTACAATAATGTTGCAAAAATTAGAAAATAAAAAAAAAACAAAAACCCACTGTTTTCTGGCATACATTAGGCAAGAGGCCTGCAAATTTTGCACTGACCCTGGCATCAAAAAATGTTGCTGTGGGTTGAGTTTAGTGATAAAAGAAGTGGGAGCTTCAGGAGTGCTCAGCCAAACACCTCCAGAGCAAGAGTCAAGCTGGGGGTGCTGCTGAGAGAGGTTCCTGGTGGGGAGATCCCTGAGGAGCATCTGCTCCCAGATCTGCCACTGCCTCACTGCAGCGAGAGTCAGCCCACAGCTCTGGGTGCTTTGCAAGGGTCTGGTCTGTCTGTGCTCTGGGTTTTTGGTTTGATTTCTCCCCTCTGGCCCTGCAGAACCAGAGGCTGACCCGTGGGAACGTGCCTGTGACACTCTGCTCATGTGCATTGTCACTGTCCTCAACCACGGCCTGAGGAATGGAGGGGGTGTGGGGGACATCCTGAGGAAGCCATCCAAGGATGTGAGTTTGGGCACCCCCTTTTCTGCTGCTAAATCCTGCTGTGTTCACCACCCTGCAGCTGCCCTCCCTCCTTCCCTCCCTCCCTTGGGAACTGTGACACTTCCAGCTCTGTCCCTACCACTCTCCTTGGGGGGTTTCCTCCTCTCTTTATCCTGGAATTCCTCCTCACTCGGTACCCTCAGCCCATGGGCCACAAGACAAAGCAGTGGCCAGAGGAGAGGTGGCCACGTTGTTTGTCCATTTTGTCCATTTTTTTTTTTTTTTTTGTCCATTTTGTCCATTCCAGGAATCCTTGTTTCCTGCTCGGGTCGTCTACGACCTCCTTTTCTTCTTCATTGTCATCATCATTGTCCTTAACCTCATCTTTGGGGTCATTATTGACACTTTTGCTGATCTGAGGAGTGAGAAGCAAAAGAAGGAAGAGATCCTGAAGACCACCTGCTTCATCTGTGGTGAGTGCTGGAGCATTGCCCCAGGAGCTTTTCCTCCTTTCTAAGGCTGAGGGATGGGAAATCATCTCAGCTGCTTTCTGCTTTTCATTTGTTTCACAGCAAAACTGAAATCTGTTCAGGGTGAGGGGGCTTAAACAAGGACACAAACTGAGAGGGGAAATGCTCTGTGGTTTTCCTCACCTTCTGTTAACGAGGGGTTTAAACCAAACCCCCACACTGTGGAGTTCTTATCTCTGTGCATCTGTCACTCCTGAGACCATCTATTGATATTTGAAATTCAACAAGGGGAAGTGTAGAGTTTTGCATTTGGGGAAGAACAACACGATGTCCCAGTATAGGTTGGGGGCTGAGCTGCTGGAGAGCAGTGGAGGTGAAAGAGACCTGGGGGTCCTGGTAGACAAGAAGATGCCCACGAGCCAGCAATGTGCCCTTGTGGCCAAGAAGGCCAATGGCATCCTGGGCTGGCTCAGGAACAGCGTGGCCAGCAGGTCCAGGGAAGGGATTCTGCCCCTGTGCTCAGCCCTGGGGAGGCCACAGCTTGAGTCCTGTGTCCAGTTCTGGGCCCCTCAGCTCAGGAAGGAGATTGAGGTGCTGGAGCAGGTCCAGAGAAGAGCAAGGAGGCTGGGAAGGGATCCAGCAGAATTCCTGTGAGGAAGAAGATGCCCATGAGCCAGCAATGTGCCCTTGTGGCCAAGAAGGCCAATGGCATCCTGGGGTGCATTAGAAAGGGTGTGGTTAGTAGGTCAAGAGAGGTTCTCCTCCCCCTCTATTCTGCATTGGTGAGGCCACACCTGGAGTATTGTGTCCAGTTCTGGGCCCCTCAGTTCAAGAAGGACAGGGAAGTGCTTGAAAGAGTCCAGCACAGAGCTACTGAGATGATTAAGGGAGTGGAACATCTCCCTTATGAGGAAAGGCTGAGGGAGCTGGGTCTCTTTAGTTTGGAGAAAAGGAGACTGAGGGGTGACCTCATCAATGTTTTCAAATATGTAAGGGGTGAGTGTCAGGGAGATGGAGTTAGGCTTTTCTCAGTGGTGACCAGTGATAGGACAAGGGGTAATGGGTGTAAATTGGAGCATAGGAGGTTCAAGTTGAATATCAGAAAAAATTTTTTTACTGTAAGGGTGACAGAGCCCTGGAACAGGCTGCCCAGGGGGGTTGTGGAGTCTCCTTCACTGGAGACATTCAAACCCCACCTGGACACGTTCCTAGGGGATGTACTCTAGGGGGCCCTGCTCTGGCAGGGGGGTTGGACTAGATGATCTTTCCAGGTCCCTTCCAACCCCTAGGATTCTAGGATTCTAGGATTCTATGATATAAAAAGCACCATATTACCAAGGAAATCAACTGCAGAAAATGTTGTGGGATGCTTCCAGGCACCAGAAGGCATCCAAAGGAAGGGGCAGCCCCAATAAATCAGGCTCCTTTTTGCCTTAAAAGATCCACTGGGTCCTTTTCATGCTTTTAGCTACTTCAGCAGGAAGCATAGCTGGTAGTACTCAAAATAGAAGCCTCCTCAATCCCCAGCTGGGTTATTTTCCCCTCATTTTGGATGCTTGTTGTGTGCTAAATGCCAACTAATTATTAAAAGTACTCCTTGAAAAATCACACCTGGGAGAGGATGCAATTATCTGCGCTTCCTCTCCCATTTGTCTGCTTGCTCACACCTCCTCCTCCCCTCTCCTCCCTCCTCTCTTATTGCCTCACCCAGGACTGGAAAGGGACAAGTTTGACAACAAGACTGTGTCCTTTGAGGAGCACATAAAATATGAGCACAACATGTGGAACTACTTGTACTTCATAGTGCTGGTGAGAGTGAAGAACAAGACAGATTACACCGGGCCAGAGAGTTACGTGGCACAGATGATCAAGGTACCTGACCCCTCAGCCAGCAACCTGCCTGTCCCTGGGGGAATATTAGAGAATAAAAGGCCTTGCTAAAGAAAAAAAGAGTTTTGAGCAGAAATGTTTAACAATGTGGTTCCTTCTTAGCTGGTTCCTGCTACTTGGCAGCCTCAGCCAAGCCCCCGTTGTCTGTTTGATGTGCTGGGTGTCCAAGGATTGAGCTGAGGGCAGGAGTGGGACCTGAAGGGGATTGTAAGGCAAGAAAGGAGGGAAAGGAAATGGAGAAAAAAATATTTGGAGCCCAGAAGGCTGTAAGAAAAAAAACTAAACCCAAAACAAAGCTAGAAATGGAGCATTCATGGAAATTTTTCCAAGATACCAGAAAGGCTTTGATAATTTTTTTTAACCCTAAGCAGAGACAAGCTTGCTGTTAACAAATATTTTAGAATAAAAGGCCTTGCTAAAGAAAAAAGAGTTTTGAGAGGAAATTGTGAAAAAAACCTTTTGGAGCCCAGAAGGCTGTAAGAAAAAAAACTAAACCCAAAACAAAACTAGAAATGGAGCATTCGTGGAAATTTTTCCAAGATACCAACAAGGCTTTGAGAATTTTTTTTAACCCTAAGCAGAGGCAGGCTTGCTGTTAACAAATATTTGAGAACAAAAGGCCTTGCTAAAGAAAAAAAGAGTTTTGAGAAGAAATGTTTAACAATGTGGTTCCTTCTTAGCTGGTTCTTGCCACTTGGCAGCCTCAGCCAAGCCCCCGTTGTCTGTTGGATGTGTTGGGTGTCCAAGGATTGAGCTGAGGGCAGAACCAAGCAGGAGGGGAGTGGGACCTAAAGGGGATTGTAAGGCAAGAAAGGAGGGAAAGGAAATGGAGAAAAAAACATTTGGAGCCCAGAAGGCTGTAAGAAAAAAACAAACCCAAAACAAAACTAGAAATGGAGCATTTGTGGAAATTTTTCCAAGATACCAGAAAGGCTTTGAGAATTTTTTTTAACCCTAAGCAGAGGCAGGCTTGCTGTTAACAAATATTTGGGAACAAAAGGCCTTGCTAAAGAAAAAAAGAGTTTTGAGAAGAAATGTTTAACAATGTGGTTCCTTCTTAGTTGGTTCTTGCCACTTGGCAGCCTCAGCCAAGCCCCCGTTGTCTGTTGGATGTGTTGGGTGTCCAAGGATTGAGCTGAGGGCAGAACCAAGCAGGAGGGGAGTGGGACTTTGTAAGGCAAGAAAGGAGGGAAAGGAAATGGAGAAAAAAACATTTGGAGCCCAAAGGCTGTAAGAAAAAAACAAACCCAAAACAAAGCTAGAAATGGAGCATTCATGGAAATTTTTCCAAGATACCAACAAGGCTTTGAGAATTTTTTTTAACCCTAAGCAGAGGCAGGCTTGCTGTTAACAAATATTTGGGAACAAAAGGCCTTGCTAAAGAAAAAAGAGTTTTGAGAGGAAATGGTGAAAAAAACCTTTTGGAGCCCAGAAGGCTGTAAGAAAAAAACCAAACCGAAAGCAAAACTAGAAATGGAGCATTTGTGGAAATTTTTTCCAAGATACCAACAAAGCTTTGAGAATTTTTTTTAACCCTAAGCAGAGGCAGGCTTGCTGTTAACTCCTACCCCCTCTCCAGCTCCCATTCTCCCTGCTTGCCTTTCCAGAACAAGAACCTGGACTGGTTCCCCCGGATGCGAGCCATGTCCCTGGTCAGCAATGAAGGGGAAGGGGAACAGAACGAGATCCGGAATCTTCAGGACAAACTCAACACCACCATGAAGCTGGTGTCCCACCTCACCTCCCAGCTGAATGAGCTGAAGGAACAGGTACTCAGTGCTGCTCCAAAAAGAGAAATGCTTGAGGAACAGCTGAGCAGAACCCTGCTGTCCTCCCCCTCAGTAACTGCAAGGAGCAGGAAGCAGAACCAGCACAACTTCAGATGCAAAGAGCTCCTTGGGGTTTTTTTTGGGGGGGGTCAGGGACACCTGGGACAGTTTTTTGCTCCTTCCTCCTCAGCTTGAATCCAACTCCCAGTGTTTCCTGGCAGATGCTTTAGGCTGCCTGGTTAGAGGAGCACATCAGTGAGCTGAGGCAGCCTGGTTCCCTCCCTCACCCCTCTCCTTTTTTCCCTCCAGATGACAGAGCAGAGGAAGCGCAGGCAAAGGATGGGATTTGTGGATGTCCAGAACACCATCAACCACTGAGCTGGAGAAGGAGCTGGAGAAGAAGCCTCAGCAGCTTCACCCACTGAGGGACAAGGAGGCTTCTCCCTGGATTCCACCCCTGGCCGTGGAGCAGGAGGGACCAGGCAGAAGGGTTTCCCAGGCCCCATTTTCCTTAGAGAGCTTGTAAGCAATTGAGGAACCAGGGATTGGCCAGGATTCCTCCAAATACCTGGACCCACAAGTTACTCCAACGCCCTTGTAGGAAGATAAAATTATACAGGACTTTTTATTCCTCATTGCAATAACTCTTCTTCTTTGGCAAACGGGGAGGGGTTTATCTTCCTCTCCCTGGCCTCCCCCTGGGGTGTGGTGTCACTAGTTGTAGGGCTGCAATATTTAACTTATTCCAAGAGTGGCACCAGTACACCTGGCTCTTTGCAAGCCACCCATCCCATCTGCTCTACCTGCCCCATGCTGATCCCTCTCCATTTAAAGAATTCTGTTCATCACTGGGGTGCAGGAAAGAGGAGCTAAACTCCAGGAGATGGGTTTAATTTAACTCAGCAGGTGAAGATGAGGAGCTGAGCTTGTGCTAGTGTGAGCTTTTCACCTTCTGGGGACCAAGGATAGCTGGGCAGTAGTGGTAGGAGGCTGCAGGTTTACAGGAGTTCACTGTGAAGGGGTGTCCTGTGTTTTAGTTTCATCTCTGGTATAATGTTTTACTTTTTTTTGTTGGGTTTTTTTTGTTTGTCTGTTTGTTTTGTTGGGTTTTTGTTTTTTTTTTTTTTGTTTTTTTTTTGTTATTGTTACTTAAGAACTAAAGTGTAAATTGCCTTAACTAAATTAAACCCAAAATCATGTTATAATAAAAACTTAAACATGGTAGAGAAAGCCCCCTGGCTCTGCACTCTGCTATGTACAAGGGGGGGAGGGGTTGAAAATAAAAATACAGAGCCCTCCAAAGCCCCAAAGAGCTCCAAAACCCAACACCCCCAGCTTCACAACCCTAAAATCACCACACTGCTCCAGTCAGAAGCTGCAGGAGAATGCAGCTGCCAACCCCCCCTCAACCCCAGCCTTCTTTTCTGAAGCTCTGGACTAGAGCCTGCTGCAAAGTTTCCAAGTCTCTCACCACTTCCCAGGAGAACCCTGCCTCTGGAACACTAAAATACAGGAAAAGGAGCAGCTGCTGCTGCCTGGAGCCAAACTGTGTTCTTAGACACTCATCCTTCCCCAACCAAGCAGTGCTCTCCCACCCCCAGCCCTCTGCCTCCCAAGAACAGGCACTGCTGCCAGCATTAAAGCTTTAAAAAACAATAAAAAGAGGCCCCAGCAATAGAGTAATCACACTGGAAACTTGGTTATGGTCCTAGGTACCATGGCATGAAAACATCTTTATCCCTCAGCTATGCAGCAACCCACCCAGAACCTTCTGAGGGAAAGCACTGGATTGAAATCTCAATTAAATTCTTACCCTTCCCAACTGTCCCCGTGGCAAACTCACCCTCAGCTCTCTCTCCTGTTGTCTTCTCAAAAGGCAAAAATCTCCAAATAATGGAATTATTCAAGGTTTCCCTCACTTTCCCCATCACCACAATCATGCCCAGCCAGAGTTTTCACATCCTCACTGTTACCTTCACAAGGAAATTTCAAGCTAATTCAGTTGTTCCCCCTTCCTGCTTGTTCCATCTCTTGGAACACAAAGGATCTGCTCCAACACCACAAAGTTCTTTCTTCTCCCCCACACTGCTCTCAAAAGAGCACAAATGTCTTAAGCTGCAGCCTAGATTTTCCAGGAAACCAAAAAAAGAAGGGGGATAATGCAAGTGACAGGAGAAAGGTGTAGGTCAGAACACCAAAAAAAAAAAAAAAAAAAAAGCTGTTGCTAAGAGGATGAAATGGTTTTATTAATCATGGCAGCACAAGAGTGCTTCAGGAGTATGTACAGGGGGGAATCTGGGGGCCAGGATGTCACTGTGAATCCTCTTCAGGCTTCTTGGCAGAAAACTTTTCTCTCAGTTTTCTCCAGGGCCCTTTTTTCATGTTTTCCATCTGTTTCAGAATGTCTGTGAGAGGAGAAAGAGAGAGATGGGGGGAGAGGAAGAGAAGCAGAGGAGTAAAAACCCTCTTCCAAGCTTTGCCTCACATAAATTATCCTTTTTCTGACTTTTCAACTTAATGAATTTCTATTCCAGGGCCTGAAGCAAATTTGTTTTCCCTCCCAATCAAGGGAACTGATCCCTTATCCCTCACAACTGATACTCAGTTTCCAGCATTCCAGTCAAAGTCAGGAACTGGAGCAGAACAAAACTGCCCTGGCTTCCTGCACTGCCCTTAATAAATGAGCTGGCTGAGAATATTTGTGCATCCTGGCCCCTGTTTTCTCTCAGACTCTGATACAAAAGGAAAAAAACTGGGGGGAATCTGAACATGGTGTTACAGAAGCTGAGAATTTGGGGCACGAGGCAGCAAATGGGTTTCTTCCACCTCAAAGAGCCCTTGCAAAGCCTCTGATGGTTCCAAATCCAGTTGACTTTACACCCTGGTGGATTTACTGAAGATTTCCTCAGTTATTCCTGAACTTCCTCCTGATTAAACATCCTGCTTTCCTTGCTGCCCTCTCCTTGGGTCACAGGGATGCAACAACCACCACAAGGCCTGCAGTGCCCTTTTTATCTCCTCACACCCAGCACAGAGCTCATACCTGTGGACAGGATCATCTTGCAGTCTTCCACTGTCACTCCTGTGAAGTTGGTATCTTTCAGGCGTGGGTACTTCCCCAGGAAGGAAATAATTTGGGGAAAAAGAGAGGGGGAAAAGATATTCCTTGGAGTGCAAGACAACAGCTAAAAACATCACCACAGTGCAGCCTGAGGGAGCTCCAAGAATTCCATTTATCCACCCCAAAAGCTCTCAGCTGCATTGTGACCCATGAGGTTTTCCCAGAGTGGCCAAAGGGAGAGCTGCACCCCCTGAGCACCCTTTGTTTGCCTGCCAGGACCTTCCCAGGAATCCCAGTGGGATGAGGGAGCTGAGTGCTTGCCAGAGCTCACCTTGTTCTTGTAGTAGTTGGTGTGGATCCTCACCAAGCTCTCATACATCTGGTCACAGGTCTCAGGGTCAGCAATCTGGAATAAACCAAAGTATCACAGGTTTTAAAACCCCCCCACTAAAAAAAAAAAATTAAAAATTTGAGGGCTGTGAGAAGGTCAAGCTCAGGTGGCCTCTCCTGCTTTTTTTTTTTTTTTTTTTTTTTTCTTTTCACCTGCTTGGTCTCAAAAAAAAAAAAAAAGAAAAAGGAGGTGTGGGATTTTCCTTCAATTCTATTCCAAACCCATCTGAGAGAGCAGCTGTGAAGATCCAGGAATAAAAATACTGCTGGACACTTCCCTTCTGGTGTTTATCAGCTCCTGATGTGAAATCTGCAAGCCTTCCAGCTCCAAGGCCAGTTCTGCCCCTGTTTTATCCTAAAGCCCCAGAGAAGTTAACATCCTAGGCCTGAAAGTTAAAAAAATCCCAGTGCAGGCTGAGAAGAGTTTATCACTGATAAGGGAAAAGCAGCAGATTTCTAAAAAAAAAATAAAAATCTGCTTTCTAGTTTGATCTAGGAAGCTGGAAAGATTTTGCTAAGCCCCCAACCTCTGTCAGGAGCCTCAGAGCTGAGTCTGCCCTGCAGAGCCATCACCTGGGGTTTTATTTTTGGGCAGTGGGGGCCCAACTGGAGCAGAATTTGGGCTCTGCTGCTCCAGGAGATCAACCAGAAATGTTTGAAATGGATGCACAGAGGCAGCCAGCAGGGTGAAGTGAGCTGGACAGGGACACGGGGCAGGGGACACCTCTGCACCAGCCACAGAAACCCAGGGAAAGCTTCTCCTGATTCCAGGAGAGAGGATGTGGGGACAGAGGGACTGTCAGGAGTCAGGGGATCTGCAGCTTCACCATTTCCAGTGCCCCAGCTCATGTTTTGGTCATGGCAGCAGGAACAGCCACTCCCTGCCTTGCAGGAGCAGGATTCCTCCCCACAGACACCCTGGGAAAAGCAGGAAATCTGATCCCAGGGGAATCAAACAGTCATGAGGCTGAGAAAAGTCTCCTTTAGGGCTCTAAGCCTTCCCTCCTGTGCCTTTCCCTTTGCTCCAGACAAACTGATCCCAGTGCTGCAGGCACCAGTTTAGATTTCCAGGCTTTGGGATTGTGCAGCCAACTGGTGCAGCAGATTCAGCTGCCTGAGCAGACAAAAAAAGCAATAAGCAGCTTCAGAAATGCCTGCTGCAGACTCTTCTGGTGTCCAATAGAGAAGCAGGTGCCTGTAACAACCTCTTGAAGTCACAAATCCATACCTGGAACAATGGGTTTTCTGCTCAGAAAGGGCACATTTGCATCCCACAGCTGCATTTCTCCAAGCCTGGAAAAAAATCTGGCAGCCCAAGGCAAGCAGCACCAAAGCCTGAACTCCAACACTCCCCCAGCTGCAGCTGGAACCCCATTTTACAACCACTGCATCTTCCCAGGGCTGTGACCCCCCCCGGGGCCCCCCCATCCCACCAGCAGAGGCAGCACAACACCCTCAGCAGCTCCAGGCCTGCAGATCCACGAAGTTTTGGGTCCAGAGCCGCAGGAAGGGGGCTCTGCAGAGCACCTGAAGGGGGGGAGCCTCTGGCTGGCACCGCAGCCTCTCCCGGGCCAGCAACAGGGGATGGGGCTGCTGGGGAGGGGGCTGAAAGGGCCGGGATGGAGCCTGAAGGGATCAGGAGGCTGTGAGGGACCTGGGGGAAAGGATCTGAGGGGTTCCTGAGGGGACTCGGGGGGTCTCTGCAGGGTTCCTGAGGGACCTGGGGGGAAGGATGTGAGGGGTTCCTGAGGGGACCCAATGGGAAGGATCTGGGGGGCTCCTGAGGGGATCCACGGGGTCTCTGCAGGGTTCCTGAGGGACCTGGGGGGAGGATCTGTGGGGTTCCTGAGGGGACCCAGAGGGGGCTCTGCAGGGTTCCTGAGAAGACCCAGGGGGAAGTATCTGTGGGGTTCCTGAGGGGACCAACT